>NC_134267.1:16897806-17192806 GCF_031893055.1 Leptodactylus fuscus | reverse complement strand
CGGTCCATTTGTATTCTATGGAATGGTACACAGGGAAAATAATTAGTGGCATCAATATTGCAGAGATAAAGATTACCCTGCCTGCGGAAAGTGGATGCCTCTTTTACATGCTGACGGGGAGCGCTCGCTTTATTCTTTTATGGTATTTTAAATTCCGGTTTCAATCAAAATGTGCTCAAAAAGGCATTTCAATGCTGTAAAATGATTAAATGTCTCCCCTGCTAAGGTTTGAGACTAATCTTTTTTGTTGTATAGCGTCTCCAGAATGCTCGCATTTTACTTCTCGTCCCAAAGCTCTTTTTATTCACTGCTCACAGCCAAATTTACATCTTAATTGCAGGGTTCACATTTAACAATATAGACGGCGTAATGCTACTGGTAATTAAGCTTTTACTACCTGCCTTTCCGCACTCTGCAGAGTGACAGAGTTTCGCAATGTTAAACGCGCTCCGGGAAACGAGGGGGAAAAAAAAAAATCCAAAAAGTTTTCCAAAAAGTGGGCCCGGAATCCAAAAATTTTTACTCGACTCGGGAGGAATTTGTAACGACTTACAGTTTTAGAAACGGGTCCCCTCTCGGCCGGGGGCGAGGAAAGTTGCAGATTCTTAAGGGTTAAGGCATTCGACTTTAACGTTTTTACACCTTAGCCCCTCTTCTGTATTGATTTAGAATTTTGAAAAATTTTGTATCAATTTTTGCAAGTTGCCGAATTCTACGACCAGACGACAAAAACATTTTTTTTTGTGCACAGAATGACTGTGATGCATTTTGGATTTTATCGCCTCCCCCCCCCCCCCGATCGTGTTAGGAACTGGAGCAGTGTGAGTTTAGTAGACTGTAATCTGCTCACTGTCACAAAGAAGAAACCCAATTGATCAACAAGACGGGCCCCGGCATTTCTCATTGTTTTAACATAATCTGAATTTGTGCGCTCGACGTGTTAAATTCGGTTCATACTTGCCTGCTCACTTAAAAAGAAATGGGGGCTGACAAGTGCACGAAGGCGTGTACTTATTTACACAAACATACGAACGGTTGTGTGCGGCTTGCAGACCGTTTAACCCTTCCTCTCCAACAAAGTCTCGCTTCCTTCCATTCCCTTCCTTAGAGTTTCGACTCTTATCCCCCGGAATCGACGGCGATACGGTCCAAACAAAAAAAAAAAAAAATTTAATTTGCTCCGGCAATTATTTTTTTTTTCAAAAAATTTTCTCAAAAAATAAAATTGAAAAAAAAAAATTATATAAAAAATAATTTTAAAAAAAAAAATTCCAAAAAATTGACCCGAAATCTCTCTTTCATTTTGGCTCTGGCGAGTTGTGTTTAATGTTATAACAAACGTTTAATGCCCAAACAGAGGAAGCTTTTATTCCCTCTTTGTACTGTAGCCCAAAGGAAACATTTGTAGCTCAGGAGAAATCTCCCTCTCCATCTCAGTTTTCAGTGTGTTCTCTCTTCTCCCCCCCCCCCTCCCACAGTACCTGCCTAGCTGTCACAATGTGCGGAGCTCCTGCCCTCCCCTCCTGTCATTGGCTATCCTCCCACCAATCCAGTAGCCCAGTGGGCCAGAGGGACTGCATATGTAAAGCTCTACTTCATATTAATAAGCTGCAATCGGGGCTTTAAGTCCTTGATTAGGAGAGTGTGAGAGCTTTTGGTCCCAACTGGCCGTGCCTATAGGCTTGTCACCAGGAGAACATTTGTGTTAATAGCACTGTCCTCTGACAAGGAAACTTTGATTTATAGCTGGGGTGCACAAATTATGGTTGCCGGGCGCACATGGATTCGGTAGAACTTTGCCTTCCAGAGTCTTTTTCCCTGCACTACGAGGAAGAGTAGGTACCTCTCTTTTTTTGCTTCTTCTTCTTCTTCTTCTTCTTTCTTTAGCCAGGATGCAGGTAGGGGCTAAGAGGATTTCTGTGCATGAGTGATCACCGTGTGCCTGTCTTGTCTCTATTGTGCGGAGGTTTTTTTTTTTGTTTTTTTTTAATTGTGCGACTGTGGAATTGTTTCCGTTCCCTTCCACCGTGAGTCCTGTCACCATCCGAGGAACAGCTGTGTGTCACTCTTTCCTTATTCAGGTACTAAGAATAGGCACTTGGCACAAAAGCTTAGCGAAGTGTTAAAATGTGGCGATTCACTCGTGTGCTGCACATTTTCCTAGAAACCCCCCCCCCCTTTTTTTTTTTTTTTTTCCCTGGACAGAGCACAAACCTGCGTGCCATTCAGACCACCAGAATGCTTGTTGTATTTGCAGCCGCTGTCACATTTAGAAACGCAAGTGACACGCTCGCTGCTCCGGGGGGATAATGAGCAGAAAATGAGAAAGCGTGTTTGGAGAAGTATTTATGAAGCAGGAGCTTCTGTGTTACAGCCTGAAGTCGAATTCTAGATGGATAAGCATTAACTAGCGACAGGGCAGGCGCTTGTCAATGAGTAACCGGGGCTGGACGGAAAAAAAATTAGAATTTGTGGAGTTAGAGAGGACGGAGCAGGAGATGCAGCTATTTCTTACAAGGGATCTGTCATTGATACTTTTGTGTCATGTGGAGCTGCTCCGACTGCTAACAATGCCAGCGAGCGTCTGTAATTGTGGGAAAGGGATTGTGGACTCGGATTGTGTGCAGGGGGGGGGTCAAAAAACACCATGTGTGACCATGTCAGGAGCAGAGTAGAACTTAAGCGCCCAACTATGCGGCAGATAGCGTGCAAAAACTTCCCAATACTCCAAAATTCGCCAGGTCAAGTTTGTTTCGGAGTGTGGTCGAGGCTGTGTCTTGGCTAAAGAAGCTTTCTTAAATTTACCTTCTTATAGCTAATTTGAATGATTACTTTAGATAAGCCTCTTAAGGAAGATGCATGGAAATGATCTGCGTGCAGATGTCAGATGCAGGGACTGCTTATAGCAGGTGGACGGACTACTGGGGTCACGGGGCGAGATGCTAACCCCCCATGGCGGGGAGAACGTCGCCGGACGCTTTAGTCTTGTATTTGTTGTAAAGATATTGAAAAAATTGAGTTTAAGACGGAACGTGCGGGAGGGGGGGGGGGAGGTTATAAGAGACGGAATGTTCTAAGTTCTGCCATAAATGTATCGGCCCGTTCTGACATATGTGTCAATCTCCTCGGTGGGAATGAAACAGTAGGCTCTTTCCATAAAACTCCTTCCACCTCTGATTAAAATGTTACATTGACTAAAGGATTACCGAGCCGACTTAATTTTACTGACTGTTTTAACAGTTGTCACAGCTGTTGGGAAGCGGAAAGGCAAATGAAAAGAGCCCAAAAAAGGGAAAGCTGGTGGTGGTAGGAAGAGTTGAGGAAGACAAAAGAACGAGATGTTAGGAGGATCCCTACGGATAAGGGGAAACCTATGGAACGTTGGCCTGTCTTCTTCTGCCGCTGCTGCAAACTTTGGGGGGCGAATTCTATCTCTAGCTAGCCATAGAGGAAGGGCAACGGAGGAGAGGGCTGATAAGAAAGGGCTACCGCCTGTCAAGACGCCAAGATAAGATGACATTAGTGCTACAATAAAACGAGGACACAATCTTAAGTGATTGCTTTTAAGTGATCAGGTTTCCAGCTGGGATCTGGGGGGATCCTGTTTTACCCACTCCGATTTCCTTTCCCTAAAGTTTGATCCCCCAGAGAGCCAAAGGGAGGGGGGGGGAACGTGTCGATAAAGCGTCCACCAAGTTTTTATTTTTGAGAATGGAAGATTCTGCATAAATTTTTGAGTTGTTTTTTTTTTTTCCTTTGCCCCGTCACTCGCTGCAATAGAGATCTCAAAATCGTAAATGCCAAGTCCTCGTCTTCTTCTTAGAGGGTTTGGAAATAATGGTCGAAAAAAAAAACAAAAAACATCTCGTCTCCCCAGCACATTTACATTTCATCCTGACAGCTCGGGCTTTTCCGGGGAAGCTGTCCCATTTTATAGAGCTGAATGCTGATTTTAATGTGTTTATGGTTGTGCTCTTTTATTTACTGAGCCCGGTGCGTTGCAGCTGTAATTAACCCATGTTATTAGCAAAGCCCTTGTGTATACCCATTAATTTCCCAGAATGGTTGGTCTTTCTGCCTTTCCCTACGAATTTCAAGGTGTATTATGTTCTCGTTTCTTTAACTTACACCCGTTGCTTTTACTTTCCCCTTCCATGATCATTTTTGAATATTTTTTTAATTTTTTTTTTCTTAGATATTCCTTTTTAGCTCTTGGGATCGCTCCCCTATAGTCAAATTTTTGTACTTTTTTAATCCTATCGCCAATATGCTGGGCATGTGATCATGCCAGGGGTATTCACATAACTTTTATATCCCCCCCCAAAATTCATTCATACTAGGTTTGCATTTGGCTGAAGGTTACTGTTACGCGTGATGTTTTTGTGAAAACTTGGGGACGCTTTATCCGGTCTAGGTCAATATTGGGGAACAGTCAGGCAGTAAGGATTGGAGGGAAGGAGATTTTCTTTCTGGGAGGTGACTTGATTTTCCTAAATACTGACGTACTTGCAGACTGCAGTTTACACTTGTCCACTCCGACCTATGTGAGTCTTCTGGAGTCGAAGGGGTTAAAGGTATTGTTTTCACAATGGTATATGGGGAATTGGCTTGTCCAAATTCTTCTTGGGGGTCTAGGAGATATTACTTTGCTGAAGGATCCCATAGTGGACTAGATGGATGGATGGATGGATAGATAATTTGTGATGGGTGATGTAGATGGATAGGAGTGAGCTGATATAGATAGAAAAAAGATACATAGTTGCATGGATGGATGGATAGATATAGATAGATATTAGATAGATAGATATTAGATAGATAGATGAATAGATAGATAGATCTTCACCCACTTATATACATTGAGGCACACACATAGATATATTACATGCATAGATACAATGTCAATTTGAAAATTCTATCTATCTATCCATCTTATTTTTGATCTATATTCCAGACATACATGTGCAGCACTTGTTAGTTCTTGGTAGTCCCAGTGACTATTACGATTAGGAATAATACCGCCATACCCTGTCACATTCTGCTCCCCCGGCCTGGACACTTAGCTTTTTTTTGTTCATGTTTCCATCTTGTAGCCTTGTATTAAATTGTCATTGTCTGAAGTAGATGAGAGAGAAATGAATTGCTGTCCTGGACATGCTCTGACAGTAAAATATTTTGCCTCTCTGCCTTCCGTGGCGCTTTGTGTGTGTGTTTGATAGAGCAGGAGTGACACCCTTAGTCCCAGCAGCCTGACACCTACAACTAGTCATTACATCTTCTTTTCCTCCCTTTGGCTTGACTCTTAAACTTCTTCCATGTGTGTGATAACCTTGTGTTTGTGGACACACATCTTCCTGCTCGCTCTGGTTGTCTCTGCAGGTTTCTCTCCCGGTGTTTGGGTCACATGTATACCTTGGCATGTCTGGCTGCGAAAGTTGAAAAGTGTGTACCTATAGGGTGTGAGCGCGACCGTGACTTAGTATTGTGTATATGTGTGTTTTATAGTGGACGTGGTTATATGTGATCCTGCTGTGAGGGTGGTGATAGTGTCATATGATACATATTGTCTACATGTATGTGCACTTTGTGTCTTATTGTGGTAATAGTGACATACGATCATCTCATGTGCATGTTTGTGTACTTTATATATGTATTCTAGTGGTAATAATGTTATATACGTGTGTGTACTTGATATTTGTTTAATAGTGTCGTATGATGATATTATGTACATGTATGTACTTTATGTGTGTTTTATAGGGCTGATAGTGACGTATGACCATATTGTGTACATGCGTGTACTTCATGTGTGTTTTATAGTGATCATTGTGACATATGATCGTATTGTGTACACTTATGTATACTTTATGTGTGTTTTATAGCGGTAATAGTGACACATGACCATATTGTGTACATGTATGTATACTTTATGTATGTTCTATAGTGGAAATAGTTACATATCAATGTTTTGTATATACGTGTGTGCACCATATGCATGTGTGATACGGGGCACAATCACAGTAAATCATGCGTGTGTGTGTATATATATATATATATATATATATATATATATATATATATATATGTGTGTGCTTGTGTTGTATAGTAGTGACTGTTAATCGTGTGCATAGCTATATACTGTATATATGTATAGTACTGACAAGTATATTGAATTGTGTTGTGTGCATATATGTGTACTGTATACATGTTTAATAGAAGCAGTAGTTACATTTCATCATATTGTGTACATGTGTGTACTGTATGTATGTTTTATAGCATAGTAGTTACATATCATCATGTATACATATATTTGTACTGTATATATGTTTTATAGTAGCAATAGTTACATTTCATCATAATGTGTACATATAGGTGTACTGTATGTATGTTTTATAGTAGTAATAGTTACATATGATCATTATGTTGTGTACATATTGTGTATTATACTACTGACAGTTACATATAATAGTGCTGTGTATATGTATTTATTTTATGTATAGTCTATAGTGGTGACATCTACATATACTAGTATGTACTGTATGTATAGTCTATAGTAGGACAGCTCCATATACTAGTGCTGTGTATATGTATAGTCTATAGTAGGACAGCTCCATATACTAGTGCTGTGTATATGTATGTACTGTATGTATAGTCTATAGTATACAAGTGTCCGGTGCCTATGTGTGTACTGTATGTGTGTATTACAGTGACCACAGCTACCTATAACAGTGTACGATGTATATGTATATACTGTATGCATGTTCTGCATTGACCATAGTCACCTATAATCCTCTTGTGTGTATTGTATGTGTGTATTATAGTGACCATGTACTATGTATATACTGTATGCATGTTTGCATTGACCCTAGTCCCCTCTTGTGTGCACAGGCGCGTGCTATATAATGTTGTATAGTCTATAATAGTTATGGGCTTGTTATTTCCAATGCCACAAAGTTGCCAGTCCATTTGCTGAATCTTTCCCTCTTCACTCCCCTCTCTCTCTATACAGACCTCCATCCTATTTCTCTGCCTATAGACTATTGACATGTTATTTATTGCTGATTTTTAAGTAATTCTGTAAAAACCTTTTTATTCCTATTATATTTTTATTTATTTATTTATTTGTTCTTTAGGCATTTCCCCCAGACAACTGATAAATTGTTTTATCTTTATCTTAGGGAAATGGTTTATGTACACAGACATGGTGTAAATGTGAGGACGAACTCTTTTTCTGAAAATAAAACCTTACCTTCATGGTAGGACCGTATGTTTTTTTTCCTTTTTTCGTATATGTGATGCCTAATTCTATTTTGCCATGTTTTGTTTTTTTTTGCTTTTATTTAATTCCACCACTTCCTATACACACCAGTAACCTGACACAACTCTCCTCGCTCTATCTATCGTGTTACTTTGTCGTCTCGATGTATCGGGTGCTATAACCTAGACTTTACATTTTGACCCCCCAAATGGTTTCATTGACCCCCCTCCAACAATCCATCCCCATTCTATAACTTTTTTGTTCACCCCAAACATCTATTGTCATTTCAGCTTTACGTCATGCAGAAATTTAATATTTAATTTTTATTTTTATTTTTTTCTAAATTTACGTCTATTTTTTTTAAACATTTTGCCATCCCCATCGCAACGTCCTGCAGACATAGCAACACTTACATCTTCATTGTCATCTCCCAGCACAGTCTATACCTGTCTAAAACAACTGGAGCATCCTATTTTATACCGTAAAACAGATTGCCCATTATACAGTAAACACGTATCACAGGCTGCCGAGATATTTTATAGGATTTTTGGTCCGAATTATTTACATTTAAATTGCAGACACGATGGAGGAGAAATATGTTTTCTGTATCCTATGAAATCCGCTAGGAACATGTACTCGACATATTAAAATTTAAAAAAAAAAATATATATATATTTTTTTTTTTTTCTGCATGCTTGTCTATAGTCGAGTTGATTTGCATTATGGAACTGGCATGAATTGTGTCTGCGATTTGATCATGATGGGTAATTTTGTTTTCTTCCTCTTATTGTTGCTCCCAGTTTATCAACAATCAAATACGGTTATCAAAAAAAATAGAATTTGGTGTATGTTACATGGGAAGAATGCCCAGTTCACAGCCTACATCGAGTTACTAACTTGGGCTCTTATTAAATCGAGAATCCTATTTCCCAAATCGAATAAAAACCTCACATGGTTGGATATTAGGGTTATGGATGTATTTTTGGATTACGTGTTGTGAGGTTTGCTAATTTGCTAAAGGTAATTTGGTGGTATGAATAAAAATACAAAAATAATCCAAAAAATTGCAAAAAAAATAATTAGAAAAAGAAAACACACACCTATTGATCAGCACAACCAGAACAGTATAATTTAATAAAATACAAAAATAATCCAAAAAATTGCAACAAAAAAAATCATTAGGAAAAAAATACACACGCCTATTAATCAGGGCAACCGGAACAGTGTGTTATAATTTAATAAAAATGGAAAAAAAAATCCAAAAAATTGCAAAAAAAAAAAAATTAGAAAAAGAAAACACACACCTATTGATCAGGGCAACCGGAACAGTATGTTATAATTTAATAAAATACAAAAATAATGCAAAAAAAAAAAAATCATTAGGAAAAAAAACCCACACGCATATTTATCAACGCAACCAGAACAGTATGTTATAATTTACTTGACATCTCACATCTCAGTGGGTCAAAAACATCAGCTGTTGTCACTGACTGGGGGTCAGGCTGCATATTTAGCAGAGGAGAGTGATCATCCCCAGCACTGTAAACAGCGTGAGAATAGAGGAGACACATTGTCAGCTGCTAAAAATATCCGAACCAGAATTAAAATAAATTTTTTTGCAAAAATTGGGTCGGGTCCGGATAGTATGGATAACATAGAACAAAAAAAATTACAAAAATTACTAACATTCTAAATTTAATCAGAATAAGGTAACAGTCACGACCCCGGACGTACAAAAAAATTCCTACAAAAATATTCCAAAATAAAAGTAAATAAATACAGGGAGGAAGAAAATTGGGCGCTGTGTTGTTTCGGAGAAGATGAAATAATCCTTTTATGTGGAATCCTTTGATATCTGCATCTATCAATGTGCTTTGCTATTGTTTTTCTACATTGTATAAAGGTACCAGTTCAATTACGAATAAGAGAATTGTCTGCACACTAAATAGGCCTGTTATATTTTCCCCTGTCAGCCCTTCAAAAGAAGGTGCCCATCTGTTAGCAGCACTTGTGTTTCCCATGTAATGAAGTGTGAAAATGTAAACTAGACAGGACTCCTTTTTTTTTTTTTTTTTTTTTTTTCCTCCTCAAATTGTCAGTCAAAAAGGAAAAAAGTTTTAGGGTCTCTGCATACTGATACAGTACTGAAAAAGTAGCTGACCTGCCCATAATGCCTTGTGACCGTCTTGCAGTTAAAAAAAACGTATTGCGATAAATTGTACTGTTTGCAATTCCGCTTTGCCGGTAAATTAAAAAAAAAACAAAAACCTTGTGCAAATTTTTGAAATATATGCACATACCTATACATATTCATCATCGGCGATTATATTATTGCCATGGGCTGCTGCGTCCCCTGCGGTCAAACGTTAACTTCAAAAATAGACATCGGGCTAAACACGACCTTAAGGGGCAAAAATTTTTGCTAATGAGATATTTAATAAACCCGATATTTTTGTGTTGACTATATATAGATCTATGTGAGTTTGACACCCCCCCCCCCACTACCCAACAATACAAAACATTCACCCATTCACTTATTGTTCACAAAATTCATCAATGGTTGCGAAAGGAAATGACTGATGTGTCCGAGAAATTTTTGAATATGGGAAAATTTACAGAGCTGTTAAAAATATACGTTATTTATGTAAAAAAAATTATATCGGGTATTTATTTCTATATTGCAAAAAATACAATTTGCTAATTTTTTAGGCCTTTTTGAAAAAGTACGGTAATTTTTCTACCTATAGCTTGGTTAATTTTTTGGTTTTTTACACGTCACACCGGACCTAGTTACGTCTTCCATGACAAGGCTCTGAATCCCAAGATGAGTTAGGTGGAAATTCTAAAAAAAAAAAAAAAAAAAAAAATTGAATAGAGACATTATAGCAAATTATTATATCGGGATCCAAAAAAGATTACACCCAGGAGGTGCCTGGTCACATTAGGTAGCCCATCACTAGATTACATTAGTTGGAATGACACCTGTCTCATCTGTCATATAGCCCCGGTGTCACAGATGCTGAAACAACAATTGACCAAGATGTAGAGGCTGATATGTTGGTCAACACTGGTGCCACAACTCCATTAACGGATCACTTCTAGACCGCCTTCAATAGACCGGAATTCTAAGAAGTCGACCATGAGCTTGAATTCGATCGGCCTAACTAAATATATATATTTTTATTTTTTTTCCAAAAAAATCAAAAATAAACAACATAGCCCCACAAAATGAAAATCTTGAGCTGTGGCACACAATACATTGCATAGCCAAACAAATTAGAAAAAATTCACTGCATTAACTTTGCTGTCAGAAGGTCAAAGCGAGGCAGTCGTGCATTTCGAGCTGAAAATGCAATAACCCCTTCAGTGCCGTGGGTGCGTGCAATGCATAACATTTACTGTAAAACCAATTCATTAGTCTCACGTTGAAAACATTTGTCTTGGGGTCATGCATAGGGCACGTGACTGCCAATTCTCATTCACTGAGCTGGGGCTCTACCTGAGATTCTTAGTTTATTTGCCTAAGCGAGGAGATCCATTAGCAGCACCATTGCAGATATCAGGTTAGACTATGACTAATTTTTTTTTTTTTAATAACTATTATGAAATGTTTTTGTGTCCATTATAACATTTTAAAAAAATATTTTTATTATTTTAGATTAAATATAGCCTACAATTAGAAAATTGATTGTAATTTCCTCCATATTTCAAAAATAAATCTAATTTTAGTTCAAAATTAATTAGAATTATTTTTGAAATTCTAAACAAAAAGTTCAAAAAATAATTTTTTCAAATGCAGCACTATTTATACCCTCGATGAGTCAATTAAGGATTAGGGTGTAATTTTAGATTTTTGAGATGAATATTTTTTAACTAATTTATTGTTGAATGATTTGGCGTTGCATGGGAGAGGAGGAGGTTGCATATTTTTATTAATTTTTTGTTAATTTATGTTAATAATGAAGTTCTACTTTGGGTTAAATCATACGTTCTCAAAATGAATTGTTTTGTTCTTCTTCATCCAAATGCCCTCAATGCCAAGCGATGACTAGTAGTCATGTGATGAAACAGGATGTTGAAGGTGCTACATCCTGTTCACTCTTTTCCCAAAAAGTTACAGATTATCTTCTTCTGGAGTCTTGGTTGCTCAAGACCAAAAATGTTCACATTTGGGAAGATCCAGAATTTGATGTGGTTCCTTCTTACCATCTCAAAATATATTTCTCCATTGGGTTACATAAAATTTGTTTTGAAAGTTTTTGAATTTTTTTTTTTTTTACCCTAGAAACAGGTATTGTTGTGATGTTTATGAACTTTCAGGCCTGATATCAATGAATATTGTTTTTTTTTTTTACTGTTAATGATTGGTTAGGCCCCGGCACCGCTTTGAACATTCGAACCGCTTATGACAAATGGTTAGCACATGACAAAAACAAAATTTATGATGGCCATCATATATATAGAAATGGTACAACCTTGCTGACCTTTCACCCAGCCATGACAATAATATACTGTGATGTAGGTCATTCATTAGGTTCTATACTACTTGGTATTTTCTGGATGGTGGCCATTGAATTTTTTTTATTTATTCTGAAAAGATATTTAGTTTATTAAAAAAAAGTATACAAATATATTTTGGGGAGGGCCTTATAGATGTCCACCTAGCAATAACATAATGTATGTGACGTATTTTATGTTGTGTTTTGCAGATTTTTTTTATTTATTTATTTTTTTAATGTTCTAGCTCAAGAGTTAATTTTGCCTCCGCCATCTTTTTTAAGTTAAAAAAAAAAAAAAGTAACCTTATGCAAAGATTTATCTATACAGTAATTCAAGAATCGGGCGCATTACAGACAAAATGTCAGCTAACAAGTCATCGTAGAGCCTAGCGCAGAAACAGAAAAGATCAGTGTTATTTAGCAGTTTTGTTCCAGAGAGCGTAGCTGTGAAGAAAATGTGAAAACATGTCACTTTCTGTAACCTAACTGGCTGTAACAAGGAATCTTTTTAAAATTACGATGTGAGAGAGGGGGAAAAGCATTGAAAAGAATATTTTTCAATGGGAATAAAATTGTGCACTTTTTCTTTTTTAATACCTATTTTTTTTTCCAATTATTTTCTGATTAGTCCTCGATTATTAGCTGAGTTGATAGATAGGAGGACATAAAAACAATTGTCCATCATATGTTAAGGCAAAACTTGGGGAAATATAAAAAAAACCAACAACCTGAAAACCAGTATTTATATATTATTATGGTTTGCAACGTATTCATTTCTAATTCCTAACATTAAATGAATACGCGCCTAGTTCCATTTGTTCGTAACCTCTCAAAAACCAATGGATGGAGTGGCTCAATTGACGTGAAATTTTTTGTGTATTTTCTCTTAAGCAGTTCCATTTTAACGTCCATGGGTTCTGCTTGGAACTGGTTACCCTGTCAGATTATTTAGTCCTTTTGGCCCCTACGGCAGCCTAATGTTACTGAGGGTAGTGCCGGCAGCTGGCACTATCAGCAGTTTACATTGCTGATTTCATTCTAAGTATGATTGTGTATAAATACAGTTAGTTAGTTTGGTTTATCTGATAGCCTAGTGCAGAGAAAGAGGAGCCGAACAAACTGTTTTTCAGTAAATTCGCTGTTCATACACCTGATAAGATTGAAAGAGCTTTCGAAATGCTGATATGCTTTGAATAAGAAAAGAATAATCAGTTTTACTGGCACCGTCTTATCGGGAAGGCAGTTAAATGCCAATGCTTTTACATTACCAGAAGTGAATGTTTCAGACGCTGCTGGTCTTTTCTTGAAGTTAAAGAGTAATATCTTTTTGTGAAGGAGAATTATGAATGGTAGGGGTAGATTACCTGTCTTACAATAACAGGAACAATCTACTGCCAAACACAAAAATACAGAGAATAAAACTATAACATTGATGTCGGGTTCTCGCCATGGGGTTGGGTACCCATTGTTGTTCCTTGAGAGGGGAAATCGAGTCCTTGAGATGTTTAACGAAACTAATTCAACCTAAAAATAGATTTGAAGATTGAGAGATTTTTTTATTTGTATGTAATATACATTGTTGGGGTTCTCACATGGATATGCATTGGGCTATAGTGCGTTTCGATAATTTAATGTGACCATTGATATAGTTTGGGTGTAAAATTTTCAGAGTTTTGTCGATATCCTCTTTTAAACTCCTGCCCTAGAAATTCAAAAAGTTTGACTTGATGCAAAATGTAAGTGTTTTTGGGGAAAAGTTATAAGTTTGATTTGTTCTCAAGTGTTTCGACTTGGGTTAGAGATTAAAACTTTTTCAATGGTAGTAGAATTTTCACCCCTTTACCGTCTACGAGATCAGGCCCTTTCTCCCGGGTCGACGCTAATGGACATATGTTTTGGGTTTTTTTGTCCGCTATACTGGCCATAAAATATGTCACTTCTGTAGATTGTCAGTGGATGGATCTGGCTGCAGATTTAGTCTAGGTGCAACTCAACCCAAAGACGCTGTCGTTGCAAATTTTGAAGCTTACTGCAGCGTAGCCAAAGTAGCCGCTTGGTGCATCATGTGCTAGTGTGCTTGTATTTCCGCTGAAGCCTACTTTGCTGCAGTGCAGATTTACCAGCTCAGCTCATTGCATTACGTGTTACCCATTGCCCATTTGATACATGCAGCGCTGGCGACTCCATCAATTATTTCACGATCAACGAGAAGGGACGTTCAATGGCGTCTTAGAAACCAGTCATGGTGGGACTAGTCTAGTGGCTTAGGCTTGTCTAACATGGTACCTTAGCTAGTCTCTATTCACGCTATAGTCCTCAAGGTGACCTGTGGTCCTAAGAGGGCAGAAAAACACTCAAGACTTTTTGAATAAACAATATTACTCTTTTTAACTCTATGTAGATTTAGACTTTCCGACACTATATCTTGCTTTGGATTTTGGCTCCATTCTCTATATGCAGTAACGTCTCGATACAAGTACTTAATTCCTAATATTTAATCCGCATGATCTCCATTGTGTTTGATTCGTTTAGACTTGGCTTAACATAGTGATTGTACCGAGATGCGTTTAGGTTCACTAGCATATACTTATAATTTACACTCCAGACAGGATGATTAATGTCTTCATTATAGTTAGGAGCGGATCTGGAGGGGTTAACAAATTTTGAGAGTTTCTTAAGTCGTATGGCTGTTTGTATTCCCTTTTCCCTTAGTTACTCTTTGTCTCCGTTCCTCTCTGTCGCATTTCTCATTTTTCTTCATTTTATGCTTGGAAGTGGCTGTTGCGATCTGATTTGATAAATGATAGTGTAAAAAGTGTTTTGATTGATTTTGGATTAGTATTGATTGCTCTTGATTAGATCACTGACACCCTGTGATCAATACCATTCGATAAGACACTGTGCCTCTCCTCTATCCCTCGCAGCCGGCCGAGGGGGAATACAAGAAAACTGAATGGTCAAGGATGATAAATTGACCAAATGCCTATCTTCAGAAATCCTTTACTTTTAAGTGTATGGATCTCTCAAGAATCCAACATTTTGTCTGTAACAGTTTGAAACTACAGAGCATTTAATAACATAAGGCATGACTCCAGTGATTTCCATTTACTTGCTGGCTTCGGGAACGTGAAATCTTGGCCAAAAATGAGACAAATACAAGTAAGGTCTCGAGGTTTCGAGATATGTTTTTGACTCAATGACCTTCCTCTAAAGTAAATATGGACTCTCTAAGAGATTTCCCTGTCTCGTTTTAGCATAAAAAACTAGATTCTAGAGTGTTAGGCCTCCTACATGTGACCGAGTGTGCAGGCCGAGGGGGTTACGGGTTTAACGGAAAGCATTTGGGTGACCCTTGAGGGACATTCGAACATCTTCTGGGTTACGTCTATTTTGAAACATTGGACATGCTCCAAAATCCTTGGAAAAGGATGGAGCATCAAAATCCCACCTTGGACTGAACACTCGATCCTGAGTATGAGTCCTTGTGGAGCATATCGAGGAGCCATTGAGTGGCCCATAGATAACCCTACATGATGATGATTGTAGGCAGTCCCAACGTTTTCTATCATCATGGGTAAAGAGAGTGATTCCTAAAATTCCTAAACAGTCCTCATTTAGCAGGTATATTAATGTATACCAGTTTGACCAAGACCAAACTGATACTTTTTTGGCCTCCTTTTGGTCAATGAAACCTCATGGATATGTTTTTTCGATGTGTCCACCAAATATAGTTTCAAAAATTTACATAAACCTAGTCTTCGTTAAGACCCCAGAGAGTCCTTTAAGTAAATTTTGCCCATAAATTCTTCAGAATCTCATACATCTTCCTATCCTAAACTATATTTTTTGAAAAGGCCATGTCAAGCCGTAACTTATTAGGAGACCAAGCTCGAAACCCAGTCTATTTACTAGCACCGATTTTGGCCTAATCTAATGTCCGAAATCCCGGACCTGTAAAATATCCTTTTCTCGTTTTTACATGTAACCAGGTTGGAATTATAAGCAGTTAGCTCGGCTCTCCTGTTCCACGCCCAATTTGCCCCTCCGCTCCTAATGTTTTTTGTAAGCCTAGTTTGGAGATGATTAATCCAACTTTATTAGTCCAGCCAGGACAAGTTCTACGTGGTGGTGAATAATATCAATTTGTCCTCCCAACTACACCTGACGACTTTAACTCTTTGAAGACCAAAGAGATCAGTGGTGCCGTTTAGGTCCACTCGTTTGAGACCGTATTGGCTCTTAAGATGTTAAATCAATGTCATGCATATATTCATGGGGCGACACCTTCTACTGGTCTCCTCCACCATGTGACCTATTATTGAGTTTTCATATTATTTGTATGGAGTTATTTTTCTACTAGTTTTAGGCTCTACTTTCGGCTCAATCGTTTTCAAAAAATTTTGCAAAAATTTTTAGGGATTAAAACGGATTCCTAAATTTTTTAAATCAAAACCTCAGATCTGTCCGTAGGGTTTAATGCCTATACAATTCGCTCCCCAACTCTCCGTATAATTTGGAGGTCATTAACCCTCAACTTTGATCATAGTCTGTAGGTTGAGCAATTATTCGACTCGAACTGAATTGTGCAACAAAAAAAGCGTTGATTTGTTAAAAAAGATTCTAGGTCTGGATTCCACAATGACAAGATTTATGGCGCATTCCCTTCAATAACACCCACCGCATGTCATCCCCTCGAAGGGCTCGATTACCTTCCATAGGACAACCACAGACGAGACACCTTCATCAGCCACACATAGAAAATAGATGTCTATGGTGCTTTGTTTCATTAAGCCACATGGAGCAGGAAGCCCAATATACTCTGCTACACTACACTGACGCCACCGACTGTATACACTACATGGTCTGGAGAGGAGACAGATTTAGCTTTAAAGATTCCAGGTAATCCAGACTTTTCTTCACTGGTTTTATATACGATGTCTATACAGAGAAGAAATTGTGATTTCACAGTGGTATAGGAGTGTCGTGTTAGCCGAGTCAACATGAATTTGTAGATTTGTCAGTAGTGGAAAACTACTAGTAAGATATCTTGTTACAGCACATTGTGACAAATAGCAAGCTCAGCTCTGCTGCGTGAGTATGGAAGATGTTAGTGTTTTATTAGATCAATTATCTATTATGATTACTTTTATCTATCATCTATCCATCCTATTATCTATCTATCTATCTATCTATCTATCTATCTATCTCTATCCATTATCTTATATATTTAATATCTATCTAATGTATCCATTCATCATCCATGTTGTATCTATCTATCTATCTATCTATCTATCTATCTATCTATCTATCTATCTATCTATCCAAGATCTATGTATCTAGCTCTCCATCCACCCATTTATCCACTATCTATCCAAGATCTATCTATCTATCTATCTATCTATCTATCCATCCAAGATCTATCTATTTATCTATCCATCTATCTATCCATCTATCTGTCCATCTGCACATTTATCCAATATCTATCTATCTATCTATCTCTCCATCCAACCACCTATTTATCCACTATCTATCTATCCAAGATCTATTTATCTAGCTCTCCATCCACCCATTTATCCACTATCTATCCAAGATCTATCTATCTATCTATCTATCTATCTATCTATCTATCCATCCAAAATCTATCTATCTATCTATCTATCTATCTATCTATCTATCTATCTATCTATCTATCCGCACATCTATCCCATATCTATCTATCTATCCATTTAGTTTTTGTTAACGCCATTGCTATACTCAAGCAAAAACTGCCACTAGGGGGCACTAGATACAGACCACTTATAGATTTTTTTTTTTTGTTAGTGGAGCCATAAACATCAAATCTATGTGAGAAACCCAATTGTCTCCAGCAACATACCATCAGGGGTATACAGTTATCAGAAGGCTGGATTATACCCTTTGCGAGCCCCCGAGCTCAGCCTCTTATCTCCCTGCCCATAGATATAACAAATATTTAGCTCAGTATCCAAGCCTTGCATTTAAATACAATGGCCAAGGCATAGTGGCTTGTTGCCCCCCTCCTGCCCCCAGGGCACATATTTTGATAAAAATGATGTACCATTATCTGACCCAAATGGCCATTGTAATGGTACAATTAGATTAGAGTTAGCTGTAAAGTCTATAGACTGACAACTCTCTTATGTCTGTGGACACTACAACTCGGAGGACCATGGAATGAGACACCGGGTAGAATATAAAAAGTTTCTGGGCCAGTGGGGTAAATGTATTTGTATGATCTACATTGTGAGCTGCGCCTCTGTGTGTCTATGAGGCAGAGCCTAAGTGCTGCAGGAACCACAAGCCTTCAGCAGACAGCTAGCCGGCAGCAGGTGTGAACTACATAAAACAGGATTAAGAGAGTAGCCGAGTGTACACTAAAAACAGAAACCACACGCCCCTCTCGCCCCATCTTCAAAGACACAGAAGTCAGAAGTCAGTGCGCTCCTGCATACCCTGTTTACTAAACAGTGCTCCGTCCTCTGTGCAAACTGAGCGCTGCAGCTGCAATTACTTAACCCTTCACTAATAGGGTTCGATCTATTATTTTTTAGAATTGCATGGCTGGAATAAGTCTGTCTTGGGAAAATACTGGTCAAGACTTACTTTGCAAAAATTGAAATGTGTTGCAATAGTTCTGCATTCGATGGCTAGACCAGAACATGCTCAAAGGTCAATCTATCCATCCTCATTTGCCCAACTGAGGTCAAAGGGAGCCCATCTGGGCCCCCTCGGCCCAAAATGCATCAGTATACCTTTTTTCAGTTATACCCATCAGCATACAGTGTTTTGCCATGGGCCCCTATGACGCTTGTACATCAGAGGTATACATGGGGAGGGTACCCTGCTCCTCCAGTTTCTAGAAACTTTTTGCACCTACTGCAAAAAAACTGCTTAACTAAGAGCTAGTTATGGAAGAAATATGTCAAATTTATAAAATGTGTACCAAATTGACAAATTTTGGCCCAAATTGGGAAACTCCTTTTGGAACCTCCCAATGTTTTGTACTGTACCGTATCATTTGTATATAGAGATTCATCCAGGTTACGTTTCGATGCAGGCCGGTTGTGTGTTATTTTTTGCAGACCATATCCCTGGGATACAATGTATGTTATTTTTGGGTTCATGGGGCCATCCTCAGATACGTCAACTTTGCTTGCTGGATCGGTTATCTGCTAATTGTGACGACCTCAGACACGTTTGATCGGCGTAGGTTAACCCCTTAATGTAGCAGGTGTAGAGGAGGTGCCCGCAGTGGGTGTAGCTGTCAGTGATGTTACATGAGTGATGTCATCTTGGCTAACAGGGTCACAAGTGCATCTGTCACTGGGTTACCGAGGAGCGGCTAAATAAAGACTCCATCAAAAACCTAAACATAGTAACACGTTTCAGAAGCAGCCAAGACAATATGTATCACTGCTTCGGAGTGGAATGTTTTTGTTCTTTTCTTTAAGGTGGATTTTTTTTTTTTATTTAAAAAAAAACAAACTACTATATATCTTGATGGAGCAGAGTGTTCTTGCTTTTCTCCTTTGGTGGAATTTTTGGATTTCTTTAGTTATCTAGATTTCTAAAATCCTGATAGAACGGGAATATTTTTGCTTTCACCTTAAGGTGGAAATTTTTGACAATTATCCATGTTTTCAAAATAGTTTTTTTTGTTCTCAAGGCGGAAATTTTTGATTACTTCACAACCATCAGAATTAAAAACAAAACAAAAAAAAAACAAAACTACTATATCTTCTGCCAGAGGTGGAATGTTTTTGCTTTTCTCCTTTGGTGACATTTTTGGATTTCTGTACAGTTATCTAGATTTCTAAAATACCATTACATATCTTGGTAGAATGGGAATGTTTTTGTTTTCACCTTAAGGTGGAACTTTTTGAGGCCAAATAATTGACAATTATCCATGTTTTAAAAATAGTTTTTGGTTACTTCTTAAGGTGAAAATTTTTTGATTTCTTCACAACCATCAGAATTAAAAAAAAAATAAAAAAAAAATACTACTATATCTTTTGCCAGAGGTGGAATGTTTTTGCTTTTCTCCTTTGGTGAAATTTTTGGATTTCTGTACAGTTATTTAGATGTCTAAAATACCATTACATATCTTAGTAGAGTGAGAATGTTTTTGGTTTCTACTTAAGGTGGAAGTTTTTATTTCTTCACAACCATCAGAATTTTTTTTTTTTAAATATAATACCTCTTGCTAGAGACAGAATGTTTTTGCTTTCTCCTTAAAGTGGAAATTTTTGATTTCTTCCCAACCGCCAATATTTCAAAAATTCTGTTCTCTATATTCACAGAACCAGAATGTTTTTATTTCCTCCTAAGGCTGAGTTCACATGGAGTTTTTTTGGTCAGCAATCCGCCTCGAAATCGGCCTCCAAAAAAAAGCCTCCCAATAGAACTCTATTGGGAGGCTTTTTTTGAAGGTGGATTTTGAGGCAGATTCCTGACCAAAAAACTCCGTGTGAACTTGGCCTAATGGTGGAATTTTTAAATTTTTAAAATTTTTTTTTAATTTCTTCACAATTGTCTGTATTTCAATACTACTCTATATCTTACCGTGTGGATGTGACGTGTACCTATATACTGTATCCCTACCTGATCCCTTGTATACTAGTACATAGGTGGGCAAAGCAAGGTTTTTGAAGCTGAACAAAAAGAGGTTGTTTTTTTTTGTTAACCCTTTCATGTGTCAAATGTTCAGATTAGGGAGCAGCCAGTGGGGGTTAATCTGTTTATCATAGCGAAGGGAGGACAAGAGAGCACAGAATGAATCTTCTCTTTCTTAGTTTTCAGAGTGTACAGATCAAATATTGGAGAATATAGGAAAATAATAGAAAGAGCATTTCGTTGGATTCCATAATTTTAAAACAAGATGACTTCCAGGGATTTTCCTAACTTGTCTCAGCCGTGGATGAAGTAAGACTTTTTTTCTATTTCTTTACACCACAGTGCATACACAGTGATCACAGAGATGCACATATGTACTGTATATACATGGGTGGCATGGAATTTTTTGTATTTTTGTATGTTTTTGAAGAGATACTATGTGAGCTAGACATTGTGCCGCGAGGGCTTGTACTGACAGATATTACAAGACATAATAGGGGATATTTACAAAGCAAAGTGAAGTCATTTTATGGGGATTTTTTTATTTTTTATTTTTTACACTTTTTTTTTTTTTTTAATGCCTTGCTTAACAGTTTTGGAAAGTCGGGCGTGACTAAGAGAAATAAAATGTAGCAATTTTTTTGGAAGAGAATAGTGTCTAGCTAGGTTTGCCAATAAAATGTCATGCAATTTGCAATATTGTCAACTAAATATCTATCTATTTATCCATCCATCTATCTATGTATCTATGTTTTGCATATCTATCTATCTATCTATCTATCTATCTATCTATCTATTTATCTATCTATCTATTTATTTATCATCTATCTATCTAGCGTCTATTCGAAAATCAGGGCATCTTTCTGTAGTAAGTCCACAAAGACTCTTTCATGGAAGTAAAGATTTACTTTAGACATATCTTTTGAAGTGCTACCCTTTTATGGGATTAGCATAGTACATTATCCTGGACCCAGGGGTGTATGGCCATTTTTTAATTTTGACATCTGATTCTTTGACTTTTCCATTTTTACATCCATCCATCCATCCATCCATTTATCCATTCATCCATTGATCTATCTATCTATCTATCTATCTATCTATCTATCTATCTATCTATCTATCTATCTATCTATCTATCTATCCATCCATCCATTTATCTATCCATCCATCCATTTATCCATTTATCCATTCATCCATCCATTGATCTATCTATGATTGATCGATCTATCTATCCATTAATTTATCCATTCATCCATCCATTGCTCTATCTATCTATCTATCTATCTATCTATCTATCTATCTATCTATCTATCTATCTATCTATCTATCTATTTATCCATTCATCTATCCATCCATCCATTTATCCATTCATCCATCCATCCATTGCTCTATCTATCTATCTATTTATCTATCTATCTATCTATCTATCTATCTATTTATCCATTCATCTATCCATCCATCCATTTATCCATTCATCCATCCATTGATCTATCTATGATCTATCTATCTATCTATCTTATATATCTATGTATCTATCTACTATATATTTCACATCTCTCCATCTATATATCTATCTATTCCATATCTATGTACCTGTCTAATATATCAGCACTCCACGAGTCATCAGACAGTAAAGTTGGCTTATTGCTCACAGATTTCATCTGAATATCCCACATCCCAGCCGGATACAACACAGACTAGTCATGCAACTTCCTAAATGGATCCTGTGGTCTAGGGCCTGTGAAATTACTGCTCAAGACTTAGCGCAGAAAAAAAAATTGCCTACCTGCAAACTCATATTCATTGAGGCCATAATTCTGATTTTAATGGCACACGTGGGAAAATAATTGTAGTTGAGTGTTTAACTCCAGTATCGTTCCAGCAAGTGTTACAGGAAATCTTCTGGATAGACGGACCAGGAGGAGTCAGTAATGTGTAACCGGCTGGCAGTAACTCTTCACACTCGGCCCGGTAGTCACCTATAGCCACATGGAGCCACGGACCCCCAGCCGGGCGCCATTACCCATATCACTGCCTGCACTGTCTTACTATAAGAGTCTTTCTGTTGAATAATATCCATTATATAATACCTAAAATCTGTGACTGTAATCACCAATGTAATCTATAGCCACATGGAAATAACTTCTATAGTAACATTACATTGGACGGCTTCAATTCCTCAGAAATCGGTGTCTGTACATCAAAACTGAGAAGCCTCCTCTGTTAGAAGGATCCTCCAATCATAGATGATCTTAGGATTACCAGTGATCAGTGATTAGTGTTCAGTTTCCCTGCAGCGCCACCACAGGGGAAAAGAAACATTACACAGTTCCATTATAAATCAATGGGCTATTTCTGTAATGCATGGAGGTGCGGAGTCCTCCAGTAAAAGTTGATGTTTGTAGTTGATCTTTGCTCCGTCTAAGGGACCTCATTTCGGATCCCTTCCATAGGGTTCACTAATAGGGTTTTCAAAGTGTGGGGGTAATTTATGATCTATTTGTGGGATAGATCGTATTGGTATGGGGTCTGACTCCAGGCACCCACACCAATCAGCTGATTGAAGGGTCTGTGCCCCCCCACCAAACCAAAACAACTCCAGTCATTGTGTAGTGGCCATGAAGGGTACTGCAACTTCACTTGGATGGAAAAGAACTGCAATACCGTTCACGACCACTTGAAATGCTGCGCCTGTTCTAAGCATCAGAGCCCCTTTAAGGCCTCTGATTGCTCTACAGGGCCCAGGATCCTTTATTATATCAATGCATCTGGGAACTTTCTGATCCCAAAAGAAGAGAGTGCTATATAGCGAATGCATTTGTATCCTTTATTTTACTAGCGTGAAATCTGAATCTTTATATTATGGTTTCCAATGGAAAACACCCTGTAAATGTGCAAATTGGTGTATTTATTAATGATGCCACCAATGTACATATTTTTTTAAAGAATTTTTGATATTTTTTTATATTTCATGTCACTATTTTTTTTTTTTTCTTTTTCACAAAAGTACTATATCCTGAAATTTACACCTTGGTCACTAAGCCTAATAATAGACCGACACTTGCCAAAGTTTTCTTTTGCAGCAGTCACCTCATTGACATCACAGACTAGTAGGTAACACCTCTACACACACAACCCATTGCCCATACTGTTCAGTATAATCCTTTGGCCACTAGAGGCGCTGTTTGGCACTTGGTATACTGAGTCGAGGAGTAACCTTCTATATATACTGTAGATGAATGGTTGTATAGAACAGCTCTAGAACTAGTTTAGTAGATTATTTTTATGATTTTGGAATTTTTCTATATAACATTGTAGAATGTTTTTGCTTTTTGTACATTTTTTTATTTCCTACTTGACTTGTACGTCCTATGTGTAGAGTTGTGTTGTCAGTGTCTATCCACTATACAAAAACGAGCGGGTGTTGATAGTGCTCTCTCTCCATAGTGCATATACATTTCGGTGCCCGCATGCTGCTCTCTTGCCACAGTGACAAGAGTATACCTGGAAGACAAGCCCCTCCAAGCTGAGGCAGCGAGCGTCAGACAGGGCGCTCTGCCATCTGTCCCACCTGCTGCATTCATGTGTCCATCTGGTATCTGCAATAGCTCATTGCAGACCTCAACACAAGAGCACTTGGTCTGGAAAAACAGGCAGTGTGAATTATTTAGGTTGCTGTGTAAATACAAAAGAGGGGAGAGGCAGGGATGAGGAATGAGGAAGGGGCAGGGGACTCGCTGTATATATGTATACAAGCACTCACAGATGCAGCAAAACTGGAGCTCGGGCTGCATTCAAAACAAATTGAACAGGTTTCTGTAGATGCCGACAAAGAAGTTTTATTTCCTTACATAAATAATTTCATACTTGTTACAGTGGATGGACTCTCAAAGTCATATGTTCTTTCTATTACAGTGGACTCTCGAAGTCGTATACCGGTATTCTTTCTATTACAGTGGACTCTCTAAATCATATACCGTATATACTCAAGTATAAGCCAAATTTTTCAGCACAGTTTTTGTGCTGAAAAAGCCCCCCTCGGCTTATACTCGAGTCAAGCAAAAAAAATAAAATTATTATTTATTTTATTTATTTATTTTTGTGGGGAGGGGGGTCTATAACCAGCCACAATAGTAATGTATAGAATATTCTATAAAATAGTGAAAAAAAAAGAAGCTTTAAAAAAATAAATAAATAAAGTAAATAAAAGTTGTAAATCCCTCCTTTCCCTAGAATACATATAAAAGTAGGAAATGACTGTGACACACATACACATTAGGTATCCCTGTGTCTACTGAATATAGGGGATCTGCAGTGCTCCTGTTCCGTCGGGAAGGGGTTAATAGGAGCACTGCAGATACCCTATAGTCAGCCAGGCTGAATTCCAAGTGGGGGAGAAATACAGTCCTTAAGCTTAGGGAAGGGGCAGACAGACAACCAGAACACCCCCTCCCCTTCCCCAGCACCAGCAACTACTGCACCCAAAAACTCCAACCAATTTCTGAAATTTTCCAGTAGCTGCTGCATTTCCCCCCCTCGGCTTATACTCGAGTCAATAAGTTTTCCCAGTTTTTTGTGGTAAAAATAGGGGCCTCGGCTTATATTCAGGTCAGCTTATACTCGAGTATATACGGTATTCTTATTCATATATTCTCTTCACTACATTGGACTCTCTAAGTCATATATTCTTTTCACCATAGCGGACTTTCTCAGTCATATCTATTCCCTATAATGGACTCTCTAATTCATGTATTTTTTGACCACAGTGAACAATGTAAGACATATATTCCTATTACTACAGCGGACTCTCTAAGGCTTGTGTTCTTTTCACTACAGGGGACTCTCAAATATAATCTGATGTTTGTTGCAGTGAACTCTTAGAGAATCCAGTGCAGTCCAGTCATATAGACTAAGTCCTGTTATTACTCATTGCAGTGGACTCCCTAAAGTTGTGTTTATTACAGTAGAGGCGTGCGTTATATGTTCTACTGACTCCAATGGACTATCTAAGTGATTTACCGTGTTATTCTCACTGCAGCAAACTCACTAAGTCACATGTTGCAGTTCCTGCAATGGACTTTCTAAGTAACCTTTATACTCATTGCATTGGACTCTCTAGGTGATATATTATTTTATGCTGACTATAGTGGACTCTTTGCATCGTATTTTATGTTCTGTTCACTGCAGTAGACTCTCTAAATCATATTTGTGCTCACTGCAACGGACTCTCTAATCATATAAAGCATTCCTTTCTGCTATAAGTCATCTATATGCTCGCTACATTGACTGTGTAAGTCATGTGTCATGCCCACCAATGTCATACTCCATGCTATTGACTCTCTAAGTTATACAGTGGATATAGATTGCATCAAATATTAGGGTAAAGCCAACTATTTGTCCATGAAGATCTCTGATTTTAGGTCCTATTGTAAAATTTTTTGATGTAACATAACATCATTGTTGCCCCCTTTATGTAATCGGAGACCTTCTTGGCCCAGCTGGAATGGTTTTAGTGCTGCACATTTTGTTGCACTCTCTTAAAGGGAGTCTTTCGCCTACATCCAACATATCACCCCAGCCCTGCAGATAGATAGGTTAGGGTCACCTGAATCCTACATTGTTTTCCTCTCATGAATCGCTGCCTCCATTGCCAAGATATTGCCATTTTTGTCAATATGCAAATGAGCTCTTTCCAGCAATGGCAGCACCCTCGAAGTGACAAAAACAGCGATATCTCGGTAACAGAGGCACTGATTCACAAGGGATAAACATTGTTTGATTCGGGTGACCCTCACCTATCCATCTGCAGGGCTGGGTTCATACACAGAGTTTTCAAGACAGACCCTTTAAGAGTCTGCAAAAGTGAACACAGTAGCAACAAACAGTCCCAAACTTGTATTGTATTATGATATAAACCCTAACTTTACAATGACAAAGAGAAGTCTGAGACTTCTGGGGGATTTCCTTAAGAAAGATGTGATTAATAGCGATATAAATAGCACATCTAGAGGCGCGTCACCACTAATATGGCGCAGCCTACTAAATAATAGAGAATTATTATCTTTTTAATGATAGTTTTTCATTAACCTTCAGCTTGGGCACATTAAGTTAAGCCTAATCCTATTTGTTTTGGTCATTGGCAGACAGACAAATAACACATTATGGAACGCCAGCCGTATTCCTTCCCTCGTCTGTAGAGTCGGAGAACCATTGATAATGACATTATTCTGCATATTTCATTAAACAAAAGTCACTACTGGTCTGAAACAAACCCACAAAACCACAGAGGCTCAAAAGACAAACCCTCAACATACAGCGAGTGTAAATCATATCACATAACACATTCTGGGTTTAACTCGGCAGCCATTCAGACCCGGATGATCCACTTACTTGGACACGACGTCGTTTATTATGTGGAGATCTAGGCTTGCGGTATTGTAAATATGCAGACCTATACGAGGAGGGATTAATATTTGATAGGACTGTATAATGTGGTAATGCCAAGTGTACTCTTATAGGAAGCGTACAAGGGCAAGACAGAACATAGAAAGAACTGAAAATTTTGGTAAAATTTTTGTACATTTTTTTTCTTGAGATCCTCGCACCCACCAGAGGGATTAATGCTAAAGGCCCAAAATCCTTGTATCATGAAAATGGTTCTTATGTTCAACCATATGAACAATAAGATCCTTAGCTTACTGGTGAATGATCCCATAAGATCTAGATACCAGTGGCTCCAAAGTCACCTTCAAATGTCCCTTACAAATTACCGGCTGGTGTTATTAAAGGGGTATCCACATCAAAAGAATAGGGGTCATCCTATCCCTGTCTGGCTGCGATAGTGAGCAGAGAGATGGCGCATGCGCAGATCTGTCCTTTGAATTTTATGGGATATCGGAGAATAGCCAAAAATCTCAGCTATTTTTGGAACAATTGAAGAGAAAGAGTTGCTCCTTCATGGACACTTCTCTAGTCACGACAACCAAGGTCACCTCTCATGTCATGGCAATCAGAAAATGGGGTTCCGGAGATCCCATATTCAAGATAGTTGTGGGTCACATATGTGGTAATAGTTTGTGGATATATCATAAATGGCCCAGATGGGAAGATAGATAGATAGATAGATACTGTAGATAGATAGATAATATATACTGTAGATAGATAGATAGATACTGTAGATAGATACTGTAGATAGATAGATAAATAGATAGATAGATAGATAATATATACTGTAGATAGATAGATAGATAGATAGATAGATAGACATGCAATAAACAGATACATATATGGTATACATGAATAACATAGGCAAATGATAGATAGATAGATAGATAGATAGATAGATAGATAGATAGATAGATAGATAGATAGATGAGTAACAGAGACACATGGGAATATAGAACGAAAGGTAGATAGACAGATAATCTCTCTCCTATAATCCTACCATATATATGCATACAATCAGTCGATGAATAGCAGTCATTACCATTGTAGTCTCATTTGTGTAGTAAATGAACTAAATAGAGTTTGACTTAAATTTTTGAGTTTTTCTCACTGCTGCAATGCAGTATCTGTGCCTTCAGAAAAAAAAACCCTCATTTTTTTTAGACTGGCATCTGTGCATAAATACTCCGGAGAAATAAACACATGCATTTATGTAAATCAGCCGTGCATGCTGGCGAGCTTAGCATTTTCTATCATTTAACTTTTACAACTTGAGTAAAATGGGAAGAAACTGCTGCACCTAATAGCAGTGAGCGAGCGCATAAATCAGTGCATGCCGCCATGTGTACTGCTGCTATAGGAGGGTCAAGGGTGGCAGAAATATCC
Organism: Leptodactylus fuscus; assembly: GCF_031893055.1. NCBI lineage: Eukaryota > Metazoa > Chordata > Amphibia > Anura > Leptodactylidae > Leptodactylus > Leptodactylus fuscus. The sequence continues at coordinate 17,164,594 of NC_134267.1, read as the reverse complement.
GCCAGGACCAAATACAAATCCACATAGAGAGCAAAACCCTTTGGCACTGCTCAGAGATTTCTAGATATTGAACAAAATTTTCAGTGACGGAAATCTCCGAGCAGTGCCAAAGAGGCTTATACTATCTATCTATCTATCTATCTATCTATCTATCTATCTATCTATCTATCTATCTATCTATCTATCATCTCTCTATTCTATCTATCTTCTATCTATCTATCTATCTATCTATCTATCTATCTATCTATCTATCTATCTATCACATATCTGCCTGTCTAGATATCTTTCTCATATCTATATATCTATATCCTATCTATATTTCTATCATCTATCTATATATCTATTTTATGTCTAGTTCTCTAAAACTATCTGTCTATTGTTTCTACATCATTCTACCCCAAGGCCTTTCAGTTTGTAACTGAAGCCTATGTATGTGAACCTGCCAACAATTTCTTAAATACCCAGCAGCACCTCCACAGGACACATGGAGAATTACACCCTTAACACTTATACAGTATAACAGATACAGGTGTCGGGTCCTCCAGACCTTCTCTCTAGCCATTCTTTCCTCCCAGATCGTTTGACAATGGGTATTGAAAAATGGAGAACCCCTTTAACGTTCTCTCCTTCATCTTGGTGACTTGTGTTCCTCTTTGATGGCAGGTTCTTCATTTTTGGGCTGCTATCTCTAGACGTGTGGTAGGGGGGCAGCTTCCAAGTCTGTAATTAAAGGGCCAAGACAGTAATTCTACCATTTTGGTTGCATCCTTGAGCCTGTAATTGTTCGGGGCTTTGTGTACGTCGAGGTCGGATTGACTTGTATAATTCTGCATAGAAAGCGTTTCTATCTTCATCCCACAATATCCCGCTAAATAAATACTTGCAAAAAATAGAAATTTTTTTCTTTTAGTTTTTTTTTTTTGTTTTTTTTTAGCTGTCTGTTGGACCGACAAGAAAATGAACATTTCACAGGATGAATCCTTAAAAAGAGTGGGTGGGTGTGATGCATTTGTCAGTCTGGGTTTAGATCTGCAGAGGCAGGAGACAGCTTGAATACACGGCCGCCCGGCTACTTGCTAAAGATTTGCACAAATTTCAGCTGCAGCCTTCAAAAGGGATTTGAGTGAATTGGATTTTTTAAGGTTAACCCATGTCAAACCTATTACGTTCAATTCACATGCAAAATCCCTTTTATGTTGCTTTCTTCTTCCCTTGGTTTCCTTTCTAAGGGACGATAGAGCGGGGAGAATGATGAGCGGCGTTCGGGGTATTTGGGTACAGCGGGGGCAAGAAATGGGCATTTCTATAATCAGATGATAGAGGTGATTTGGTTACTGTGTTGTATATATTAGTATATGGTGGATACTTATAGGTGAAGTATTGAAAAATGTGCAGGGTCCGGGGTCCAGGGGGGCCCACACACCCTAGGTCAGAAAAATACTCTTCATTACCCAAGGCAGGTGTCATGTCTACAGTGGTGGGCCCATGAATTTTTGAGTTCCCACAAATGGGTCTACAAATGGACCATTTGGTAAAATTGAAACTGAAGGGAAAAGTGTGTTTTTATTTACATATTTTTCTAATCTGATTTTTTTTTTCAGATTTTTTTTTTTAAGTTCTATTTTCTATACACGACTATGGGGCGTCATCTTGCCTGAGCTTCCCCTCTGCTAACAGCATTTGGTGATCTGCTTTACAGCATAAGCAGTGATAGTCTGGGAGTTTTCTAGGCATAGAGAGGAGATAAGCTGTGACATCATCTATTGTTAGTAGTGCTGTAACAATGGGTCAGGGGTGTTATACACAGCGGTCCAAACATCTATTGTAATCTTATCTGTGATGTAAGTGAGGTGACTGCTGAAAAAACAATGCCTACAAAATTGGCATGTGTTAGCCTATTATTAAGCTTAGTGGCCAGAGTGAAAATGTCAGGTTATAGTAATTAAAAAAAAAAAAAAAAAAAAAAAAAAAAGATAGTGACATGGGAAGTGGGAGGTCTTAAAAAAATATGTCTAAACTTTTTGGTATTGACATGGCATTTATAGTACTAGTCTCGTCATATGAGGCAAGAGGACATTATAGTTCTTTTTGTTGTCCAAATCATGGGCAAAGGGTGACTGTAGGGGGTTCAATGATCCGCTGCTATATGGGAAGACATGATTCGTGGTGAGTCCTATGATGCATTTTGCATTGTGGCCCCAGAGCGCCATGTGACTATTCATGGAAATAGAAATAGAATTAAAAAACTTAAATATAATTATTATTATTATTATTATTATTTACATAAATAATTTTAGTTTTATATATCTGTAAAAAGAAAATATATATATATATATATATATATATATATATATATATATATACAGGTATATACAGGTATATACAGTGTGTGTATATATATATATATATATATATAACTATATATTCTATATATTTTATCAGAGATGTATCTTGAAGTTCTGGGGTCTCAATGCAATCTCTATATCAGGGCTCCCATCCCCAGCGCCCTCCTAGGTGGCAGACGAGCCCAGGCTCATGTGTTACCAATGCACCTCCTATAGCTATGCCCCTCCTCTTCCTCTTGTGCAGCATGCTGCTCACCTATATACCATGTCTATAGTCTAATCCTACTGTATATTACACCCTAGATGTGAAATAATTCAGAATACACTCCATCCTGTGCTCTGCATCCCCCCGGTAGCTTTATTTCATGTCTGTCTTCCATATTTCACTAGTAAGGGCTCTGCAGCCTCTACAGCATACAGCACTGCCATATTTGATGAATTATCACTTCCTTTCTGGTCCACTTCCATTACAGTGACTTGGACTGGACTGGTGACCTTGGCTGTTCCAAGAGTGTAAAATGCGATGTCCAGTCGAAGGCAGAGACACAATGAGAAAATCTCCTCGTGTCCCCGTAGACTGACAGTAGGGACTCTCTTACTGGAACAAACCTGCCGGCCATGCAATATGTCTCTGCTATTATAATAATCGGATGCCTTTGCTTGACGTTATAGCGGTGTCACGAATGATGGGGGTAGTATTACAGGGATTAGCAATAACAATGTGCAAACATAGTAAAATCCTGGAGAAACTGGAGATCTGAGAAGAAAGCAGAAAGGTAGAGATGAGTGGTAGTAAATAATATAAAAGCTGCGGACATTGTACACCAGTGACGTCAGAGCATCGATAGAGCCGAGGCTCTTTATTGTACATCACATACAAGTCCTAATGATATCCAGTGCGTGCTACATGGATCATATGTATATCAGATGTACTGGAAGGATTCTAGCTCTGTGCATATGATCCAGCTCAATGGGAGTTTGGGCGGTGACCCAGAATAAACAGGTTGAATGTGAGATACAAGCAGAACAATGGTAGATAGATAGATAGATAGATAGATAGATAGAAGGAAAGACACTGTAGATAGATATTATATACCAATATCATAGATACAACACATACATGTTTCAGATTATTAGGCTTTCTGTATTATAGGTCAAACAAATGTGTATATAAGGTTATGGAAGAGGAGAAACGAGAGATAAAAGCATATTTAGTAGCATTCCTGGAATCTCTGGACTATATAAACCTTTGTTAAAGGACGTTTAAAATCTCTATCTATCTATCTATCTATCTATCTATCTATCTATCTATCTATCTATCTTCTATCTATCTATCTCATATCTATCTATCTATCTTCTATCTATCTATCTATCTATCTATCTATCTATCTCATATCTATCTATCTATCTATCTATCTATCTCCTATCTATCTATCTATCTATCTATCTATCTATCTCATATCTATCTATCTATCTATCTATCTATCTATCTATCTATCTATCTATCTCCCTCCTATCTATCTCCTATCTATCTATCTCCTATCTATCTATCTCCTATCTATCTATCTATCTATCTATCTATCTATCTATCTATCTATCTCCTATCTATCTATCTATCTATCTATCTATCTATCTATCTATCTCCTATCTATCTATCTATCTATCTATCTATCTCATATCTATCTATCTATCTATCTATCTATCTATCTGTCTCATATCTATCTATCTATCATCTATCTATCTCCCTCCTATCTATCTATGTATCTATCTATCTATCTATCTATCTATCTATCTATCTATCTATCTCTGTCTCATGTTGCATACTGTGAGTCCATGTGATTCCAGTGATAGGTTACCCACTCATACTCTAATACATGTGTGTTATTAATCTGCGTTCACAGTATAGGATTTGTATCTGGGCGCGTTTCAAGCACACCTGAGCCACTACGTTTCCCATGAGACAAGTCTTGAGCCCCCCTACTACCCATTAAACATCACAAACTGGTTCCAGTCTGTGCCCCCAGCTGCAAAATGGGATTGAGATCACTTTCATAAGTGCAATGCGATGTCTGGGGCCTGGACAGCACCTAACAGTGGCGGATCACGCCTAATTTCATTAAGGGATTGTCCTCTTGCTAATGTTGTAAAGTCCATATAAAGTGCTGCAGCGGCCGCAGACTGGCTATTTTATAGGAGAGGGGGGGTAATATCTTATTAAAAAGGGAAGGTCCAGTTGCCACATCTGGTATCATTGTCACTAAGCTAATGTTTGGTTCTGGACACATAATCCATACTACATCCTTCTAGCAAGTGAACTCTCATTTTTCAGATATAGAGCTTCAGGTTTCCTGTTTAGATAAAACTAGATCATTAAATTCTGTCTGCTGGCAGCCACCACTAGGGGGAGCTTAGAAGCTTATAGAAGGCTTTTTACCAGCTCCACCTACTCCAGACCACCATGGACTAGCTAAGAAGCAGTTAAATGATAAAATTCTGCTGCCTGTGGCCACCACTAGAGGGAGCTTAAATGTAACATACAGGAAGGACTAGAACAACAGGCTAAGCATCTGATAAGACAAATGGTGGGTTTTAGACTACGTTATAATCCTAATAGACAGTACAGCTATTCTTAGTCTGGGGTGGGCTTGTGCTTACATGTAGAAGTCAATCAGAAAAAGCAGAGCTGCAATGTAAAAAATAAAATAGGCAGGTAAAGAACAACAGGTTATGCATCTAATAAGACAGTTGGTGGACTTAAGACTACCTTACACTCCTATTGGACAGAGTAGCTATTCTTAATCTGGGGTGGGCTTGTGCTTACATACAGTAGTCAATCCGAAAAAGCTGAGCTTAATGTGAAGCAATGAGAAGAACAGGACAGCAACCTGAGCATCTGATAAGACAGACGGTGGATTTTAGACTACCATAGCCCCCTGTTAGCCAGTAGAGATGAGCGAACAGTAAAATGTTTGAGGTTCGATATTTGTTTCGAGTAGCCCCTCAATATTCGACTACTCGAATCGAATATCGAACCCTATTATAGTCTATGGGGGGAAAATGCTCGTTTCAGGGGTAGGCAACATTCGATCAAATTATACTTACCAAGTCCACGAGTGAGGGTCGGGCTGGATCCTCCGAGAAGTCTTCTCCGTGCAGCGTCCCCGCGGCATCTTCCGGCTCTTCATTCACTCTGCCAGGCATCGGGCCTGGGCAGAGCCGACTGCGCATGTCCGCACTACAAGCCCGATGCCTGACAGAGTGAATTCAGAGCCGGAAGACGCCGCGGGGAAGCTGCACGGAGAAGACTTCTAAAGGTAGGAGAAGAACCAGCGTTGATTGGCCGACTGTATAGCATTCAGCCAATCAATGCTGGTTCTGCATCGAACTTTTACATTCGAATGGTGAGTGGTACTCGATCGAGTATGAGTATTTCGAATACCGTAGTATTCGATCGAATACCTACTCGATCAAATACTACTCGCTCATCTCTATTAGCCAGTGCATCTAACTTGGAGTCACTGATCACTGATGTAGCAGAGCTAATAGCCTCACCAGTACTGCCGCTATGTGTGTACGTGCTCTGCAGTTCCCAGCCCATCTCGCTTGTTCATAGAATACATTATATATTGAGTGAATCAAGCCGTCTTCCATTAGTTAAGGAACAGCGCCTTTTATTTACCTGCATCCTGTCCATTCGCCCTCTTGATCGCCGGCACTTATCATATCCTTCCATACTTTTTTCTCAACTTCAAGAATCATGAGAAGTGAATTCCTATTGCACCTGTCCACCGTGACAAGCCGAGAGAAAATTGTGGTCATTTGGATTAAAGACATATCCATCAGCGGCGGCGGCAGACAGGTTATTATATGTCTTTTTAGAATATATGAATCCCATCTGCGACATGTTAGAGGCTGAGAGTGCCAGCTTTATATAAATAATCATCCTATCGCTGATATACAGCGCACTCTCGCCATATATTCCCTCTATAGCCGCATTCTCAGCCTTAGAACCCGTAACATAAATCTCAAGTCTTTTTATTAAATAAAAACGCGCGGAATAACATTTTCGAAGGCGAACGCGCACTTCACCACTCGCGTGCCTTGTTACATTTAGTCTGGATCTGACATCTTGAAAGGTGGTTTAGCTTAAGTATAATGATGCCTGTCACCTAGACGTGACAGCGCCTCGTGTTTAACATGCAGCACCTTGGCGGCGGGGTTCCGGCGTGTGATTTAATCTCGCTAATTTGGATGTACGCAACAGAGATTAACATAAAGCGGCTGCTGGGTGCAGTACTTGATATTCCTAACAAGGGACGTTGTCAGTATTAGATTCTGCAAACAAGGTGTATATATATGGGATTGGAGCTGCTGACCCATTTTTTAGGGGTGTATCTCTTTAAATGGGTGGGACTTAAAATGGGAGTGGCTTTAGTAGAGTTCTCCAGGAAAGTGGGAGTGGCTTTAGTAGAGTTCTCCAGGAAAGTGGGAGTGGCTTTAGTAGAGTTCTACAGGATTATTAAGTGATGACCTATCTTTAGGATGAGTCATCTATGAAATATCACAGCGCCATACATTGTATAGTGGCTATGCTTGGTACTGCAGCTAAACCCCATAAACTTTAGGTCATGTAACTGATGAACGTGACATCACATGACCACTTCACATAGTTGATCTGTGGGGATTCCGGATGTTGGGCCCCCACTAATCTTCAATAAAGGACCTCTCCTAAGGATCGGTCATCAACTAATAACGAATGGAAAACCTCCTTAAAGGGGTGTGGTTCTTATTCCAGTTTTAGAGATAGCGCACAGGCCCTAAAATTAAAGGGGTTATACGGGGAACAACAAGACCTATGTATAGACTAAAGTATGGTATTGCATTTGCAATGACTTGCAATACCAGATTCATCCTATAACCAAGAGTGGCACTGTTTTTTAGACAAAGTCTCCACTTGCTACTGATTTATAAATTTCCACATTATACTGCAGTTCTGGATTGGAAAGACATGGCGGATTATCAGATTTTGGGATTATCAGGAATATTTTATTGTTGACATAAAAGCAGGGCTTTTTTTGTGATTCAATGCAAAGTAAAACAATGCGAAGTTGTCAGCTGTATAGTTTTCCCCGCACGTACCATCAATAGCACCTTCACATTTTAATGTGTGATTTTGTGCACCTAAAGGCCATTTGCCATTTAAAATTTGTCATCCACATTTGTGTCCGCAGTCATCAGAAGTCACAACCGATTACAAGCCAAAACCTTTCAAGCAGATATATTGTAATCCTGGCTGGAAACACTCTGGATACACTGACTGGTAGGAATGAACCAGAGATAGATAGATAGATAGATAGATAGATAGATAGATAGATAGATAGATAGATAGATAGGGCATAGATAGATAGGAGATAGATAGATAGATAGATAGATAGATAGATAGATAGGAGATAGGTAGATAGATGGATAGATATGACATAGATAGATGGATAGATAGATAGATAGATAGATAGATAATGACATAGAGTGGAAAACATTAGGGCCCCTTCACACGGAGCGCAAAAAGGCGTGCGTTATACGAACATGCCATTGGACTCAATGGCCAACTACATTTTACACGTGTAAAATATACAGAATACACAGCGCGTAGACATAATACACGGAGCGTAAACTCCGTGTGAAGGGGCCCTAAATAACTGTTCCTGTACAGGGGCCCTCACCAATCTTGTCCACTCCTGGCTCCATGGATAGAAATGGGTTTATCCATGATTTATTCCCTGTCCTGATCATTAGATTCCAGGTCCCAACTTCTTCTGTGGGAATAGAGAGCTACTGCCTGTGCATGACCAATGCTCAATTGACTTCTATGAGATTGACAAAGGTAGTTGAGCTCAGGTCGTAGACTTCTGTCCATTCCATAGAAGTCTATGGAGCAGCGGTCTTGCCTATTCACTCTCTCTCCTTGTGTCAGACCCGAGTTTCTTGGATCCACCATGTAAAATGACTCTAGTGGCTTATCCAAAAAACCCCCAAAGATTTGTGTTCTAGCCCGAGCCCAATGGAGTGTCCTCAGGTACTTTGGTGGGCCAGTCTGACACTGATCTTGCAATTCACACGGAGGACTCGGAGGGTCTCTGTTCCCAAGATTGTGTGACCGTTCCCCCTCACATTAGACCCCTATCTCCTTGTGCATAGGGGATAAGGGTTCTTAGTGGGAAGACCCATTTCAATTCCAGTACTATTGCACCCACTACATTAGCCTATACCGTACCAAGATGGCGCCAGGACCCATGTGCCCCCCATTACTACACCAGGTGCTCATCCTACTAATAAAGCCTTCTTCCGGCCCATAACTTTATAAATCGCCCCATTTATGGGCACATTAATGGATTTTCTTAACCATGGAGGATTCCATTCCGAGCGCCTTGTATCGTTTTTACCCCTGGAAATCCATTTTCTGTTTTTCTTTTATCAGCGCTCCATTTCAGGCAGGCATCCATGCAGCGCTCAGTTTTATGTAAAGCCAATGCGGCGGCTCCTTCTAAAGGTAGTGGGAGTATTAGTATTATAGAACTAAACCAGATTAGGGCGAATGTGAATTAGATTTGCTAACAGATGGCGCGGAGGAAATTAAAGGTGCTTTGCGAATGGAAGAGACAGCAGCTCCGCTTTTCTCTCTGTCTTTCTTTCATGCGCTTGATAGACGGGTATAAATCACAACAATCCCGTCTTGACAGCCAATTTCAAGAATTTGATCTGGTTAAAGACACGGCTTCCCTGCAGCCGCTTCTCGAGATTTTTCTCCTGCGCGCTGCACCTTGTCATCTTTACTCAGGCACCTGCCTTTCTCCTAATGGAATTTGCTCTAATTACAATTTTAGCTCTTTAGTGTAATTACTTTGTCATATAGATGTATTTTGCCGCCTTCCCTTTTGCAGTATTTTCCCGTTTTTTGTAATTTTTTTGGGAGCAGCTAAATATTATTTCGCAGGAACAAATTTACAGGGATATTTAGGGTTTTTCTATATGTCTTTTTTTAAAGAATCAGTTGTAAATAATATTCTAGTGATGGGTAGTATAAATAGTGCCACTATATGGTGTTTCGTCATACAAATAATCATACCTAACCGTGGCCAGATATCAATACCGTACAATACCATATAGTTGCTAAATAAAACGTCCGTACTGTTGTAATACAAAACAGACAACATGATAAACTGCAAATACATTATACTGTACAATACCGAAGTAGCCGTAAATATCATCGTATAACTATAGGAAACCCAAACCGTGCCCAGATATCAGTACCGTACAATACCATATTGTGGCTATATAAGACTTCCATACCATTGTAATACAGAACAGACAATATGATGCACTGCAAATATATACCGTACAATACTTAAGTAGCAGTAAATACCACCGTATAGTGTTATCACACAAATAACTATAGCAAACCCAAACCGTGCCCAGATATCAATACCATGTATTTGCTAAATAAAATGTCCATACTGTTGTAATACAAAACAGACAACATGATAAACTGAAAATACATTATACAATACTGAAGTAGCAGTAAATACTACGGTATAGTGTTATCAGACAAATAACTATAGCAAACCCAAACCGTGACCAGATATCAGTACCGTACAATACCATATTGTGGCTATATAAGACTTCCATACCGTTGTAATACAGAACAGACAATATGATACACTGCAAATACATTATACCGTACAATACTTAAGTAGCAGTAAATACCACCATATACTGTTATCACACAAATAATCATACCACACCATGTCCCCATATCAGTACTGTACAATACCATATCCTAAATAAGACTCTCATAATGTTACATTACAGCCCAACCAACACCATATACTGTAAAATATTATGTTACACAATACCTACTATTATACAGTTTTATATCACTCAAATAACCATACCAAACCGTGCCCTGTTATCAATACCGTACCATACCATACTATACTATAGTTGCTAAATAAGACTTTCAGACCATTGTAATACAGCCCAGCCAACACCATATACTGTAAAAAAAAAAGTGCGGTTAATACTGCTATATAGTGTTTTATCACACAAATAATCCTACCAAACCGTGCCCAGATATCAGTACCGTACAATACCATATATTTGCTAAATGAGTCTTCCATACAGTTGCAATATAGCTCAGCCAACATCATACTTTGCAAAAATTTCACGGTGCAGTAAATACTACCATATAGGTTTTTGTTTCTAACCACATATAGTGCTCCTGTCACCACTCCATACATTATTTTTTTTTTAATAGTATTAAGATGCTCGTCTTCAGTAGGGGTTACTGCTATGTCCCATGTATATAACAGTTGTCCTGTCTTTTACCGCCATAAGGCTGCATAAAGACACAAGTCTGTCCAGTCTAACCAATAAACCTACCAAGGTGATCCAGAGGAAAGCAAAAAAACCCGCACTTGCACGACGGAAAAAAATCCCTTGTGGCACCAAATAAGCAAAAGTCCCAAGAGCAACATTGTATCCCAAAAATTCTGGTTCTCAGAGCCGTGCCGTACCAAAAGACCATACGGCAATTTACATGCTACCATACAGACGTAATGCTATACTATGGGAAACCTTCCGCTGTAATAGCAGGACAAGGCCAGGATTGCAGAAGTAGTTATGTAAGGCACCTGTGTACCCAAACATTGAGGGTATGACGCATTTTCCACATTGGATTTAACGTCTGCTGCAAACATGCCACGTATAGACAACCCCACTAGATTCCTTTTGCAGAAGGCAGAGATCTTAAAGGGTTATTCGGCAAATCACTGCCAAGATAGGAATTACTGTTCCCAATGCCCAAACTGTAGGGTGGGATTTATAGGAACACTAGGAGATTGCTACCCTACGCTGTTCATGTAATATAGGAGTTACAGAAACAGCTTACACCTCTAACTATGCTTCTCCCGGTACAGTGAAGCAGTGGTCATAGTGTGGCTCTGCTGTGCTACGCTGTTTCAGTAGCTCCCATTATCTCTATGGGTTCTCAAGATCAAGCAGTGTTGCTCTACAGCAGGGGTCCTCAAACTTTTTAAACTGTGGGCCGGAGGCAGAGCAGGTCGCACAGACATCGGGAGCGGTGCCCTCCAATAGGTAAAGTGAAGTGCGCTCCATGGCCTGGCCCGAGCTCCCCAGGAGCTTCATTATAAATGCACGTCTGCTGGTGTTGTCGGCGGGGCCAGACAGAAGTGCTTGGCGGGCCGCATGTGGCCCTCGGGCCGCAGTTTGAGGACCCCTGCTCTACAGTGTTTCCATAACTCCCATAGATGACAATGGGTGTTACGGAAACAACATAGCACATTGAATGGTAAGCTATGGAAACAGCGTAGCTCAGTTGTGTTGCGCTGTTTCAGTAGCTCCCATTTACCGTTATGGGAGCAGTAGAGAGCCGCACTACTTGGCCGTTCCCATAAGCACAACATTCGGAGGCAGGGTTTGGGAAGACTTAATCCCTTCTGGGTAGCAAATTTGGGAATAACCTTTTACAAGTTAGGATTAGGGTTGAACCGATCAGTCACGATTTCAGGATCGTTTTTAAAATCTGATTTTCGATCATTTTCCAGCCGATCCGATGGTGAAATTTGCTTGATCAGGATCCGATCTTTCACGATCCCGAACACTCAACCCTAATCAATGCTTCTCTATGAGAAAAATTACTTTTTGAGTTGAGCCAATCTTGAGATTTCAGGATCCGATTTTCGATCATTTTGCATCAAATCCCGATCATGAAATTTGCTCGATCGCCGATCGGGATCCGATCTTTCCCGATCACTCAACCCTAGTTGGAATGATTCGATACTGACCATGTAATGAACCGTTTTATACCGTTTTATCCTACAATTAATAGGTTTTACTTGTTGGAACCCAAATTTAACCTTCCACCCATTTTCAACGTTCACCAGAGAACAATATTGTAGCCCTTTGCACAAAGAGATTCCATTACACCGTAAAGGGTTAACCCAACCTTTTATTAGACATCTGCTCAAAAGACATTCCCGTATCCGACAAGGCTTTATCCTGCTAAACAGCGATAGCAAGGTGAGACGCTAGATGCACATACATAAAAGGTTAAAAATGACAGCTTACTACAGTGAATTCAGATACAATTACGCAGTCACTTTGTTTGTCAACTGGAGCTCTGTCTAACATATGCCGAGACTCCGCCGCCGAATAGGAGGAGAGGAGTCTAAAGGAAGAGCAGATCCTTCCAAAGAAGCAACAAACAGTTGGGGAAAATGATGTTTCCTACTGACAATCAAATCAAATGTAGTAACAACTCGCCAGCTCCCCGCTGCTAGCTGACAGCACGCCGAAACACACTGGGACAAACATTCACTTAAACACTGATTGCAGGAGAACGCCATCCTGCAACTTACACAGCCGTTCCAGAATGGAGAGGGAGATAAAGAAAATCTCTTATTTCTAAGCAACTTTTTTGCAAATGTGACCTTTTTATGTTCTTTAGTTAGAATCCTCAGACTGCATAACCGTTTCCTCGAAGACGTTCGAAGGAGTTCTCCAATTTTTTCTCGATGGGTTAGCGTTGTCGTCGTCAAGGGTGCCATGTGGACCATTGAAATTTAAAAAAATTGTACAATACTTTAACAGATGATGGATTGAGTACGCCAAACACGGGGGCGCAGGAGGAAGAAGTGTGAGCCAAGTAATAATTTGGGTGACAGCTATTGAATGTTATGGGCATCTTAAGACAGGACTGAATTGGTGGCGGATAGAGATGAGCAAACCGATTCGTAAGGAGCCAGGTTTCTTATAATGTTTTCCCAAAATTTTGGAAAGGAACAACCCTACTTTTCAATTGACCAAATCCATTGAATTTGATAAGACCGGCGAGCCAACTAACACTGGCCAAGCCATCCAATATCTATGGGGCCTCTTGACTCTTCCTTGAGACAAAGTAGATAAGGATCATATCTTATACACCTTCTAAGGAGACCAGGCAAACGAGGATTTGGTCAAAAGCTATCCAATGTGTATGGCAGCCCAACTCTAATTTTTGGGGGGCTTTATTATATAGTGGGTCACCAGTCATAGAAAGTAGTGCTGAGGTTTCTTCCAAAAAATAGTGCGTTACCTAATTTGACCTGCAATACCAGACACAAACTGTGGACAGCTGTGGCGCTATTTCGTGCAGAGAGCCTCTGTGTTCTTCTAATCCTGTACAACTCCTTTATTCAGTATTAATATGTAACAATTATTTCCTTCTTCATTACTTTGCCTTATTATTAGATTATCCCGTCGTAACCTTTCGGAATTTTCTTGCTTTTGTTGTGTAAACATTTATTCCAGATGCCAACCGTAATAAATGTCAAGACATGGCCGTGTCTATTGTAGATCACCTCCTAACATGACTTCATGAGCGGCATAAGCAAGTGTCTGATAACTAGCCTGAAAGCGGCACCGCCGACAGAGCTTTGCTATAGGTTTTATAAAAATAAATTTAAAAAAAATTGACAAAAATAATTTTAAAAAAAAAAAATGTAGAAAATATATATTGGTTTATTAACCATAAAATACACCCATTAAAAAGGGGGATGAATCTAAAAATATTTTTTTTAAATGATTAAAAATACAAAAAAGGGTATAGGGGGCTGAACCCAGGATTTTTGGTGGGATTGGACTACAACTTTTTTTTTTTTTCTTGGCTGCCCCTACTCCAACAGATGATATGGGGAAAGATGGATCGAGCATGTTGAATTTCAGTGCCCAATCCTTTTGTATCTTCAGGAGGTATAGCGAATGAGCGAGCCCGGTTCCTTCTGCATTATCCAAAAATCTCATGGTCAGACGACCCCAAGATTTTTGGTGTTTGCTACTCAGGAATCCCTATTATATTATGTGTAATACTCTGTATAATAAGCAGAAGGCTGAGGGAGTGGCTATAAAATGATATACACTGATACTCACTTTCCCTCACCTCTCATGGGCTCCTTCATGGCGTGTTCCTTGGACTCTTCAGTCCTCTTTGGGCCTTTTTTTCCTCTTCTGTCTTGTCATGACATCATCACGCCCCATGTGGCCACTGAGGCCCAATCGTAAGCCTCAGCAGTCCCCCAAACCCTGAAGGTGCTGGTAAATGTTCACCTCTCCTGGACCTCCACTTATGATACTCTAGGGTCTGAAGTTTCGACCAAAAAAGTGGAAACAAAATTGGCAACGAAACATTAGAAATATTCGCAAATTGTGTGAGGTTTGATCATCTCTAGTAGCAAACAAAGGGATAAGGGTTTGGAAGTTCTCCTGTCCTGGGTCGTATAAATATTCGGTCCATGTTGTTCTTGATGGGGTCTCTTTTATAGACACCTCTGGCCATGGCTGTATTTTTGGATGAGTATACCGTCTGGCTCGCCAGTTTTTGTAATGTCAAACGTGTCATCAAATTTCTTCCCCCGGCCCGGGTATTATTGTACCATTTTCTTCGCTGTCGTCGGCAGCGCTCATCTCACTTTTATTGTACATTTACATTTTTATCTGTTTGTTTAAAATAGAGCCCGAATTGTAAGCTCTGCACTCTGGCAAGTTCACATCATTTTGTCTCGTAGCCACAGAACAGTTGGCACCAGCTGGGCCCCTCCTGATGCCAGAGTAAAATCACTTAAAATAATATAGAAGAGATTATCTCACAACAGAACGCATGCTAGAAAGCGGAGAGCAGATAAGAGCTCCAGAGTGTGCTTGAGATGTGTCTCGCCTGCCTGCCGAATGAACCAAATTGAGATTTCAATACAGTAAAGATCTTGTGTAGGCTAATTGTAACATTAGAACAAATGTATATCAATACTGTTATAGCAGACGGACATCTGTTTAATTACAAGCGAGCAGCTAATGAACTTCTACACACAAAATACTCTTCCAGAATGAACTTGTGCTAAAGCTACTGAAATATATACAGTCCAGTAGAGTGGAGACGTGAGCGCCCCCTAGAGGCAGGATAGTTTTTGGAGACGCCTTAAATACTGATTGTTCTAGATGTCTTATTCCTGCTTTATCCTTCATGGTTAGTCTTAGTCTTTCTCCTTATCCTCTTCCCCTCCTTTCTTTTACTTCTATTTTTCTTCTTCCCCTTCCTTCTTTCCATCCTTTCTCTTTTTTGTCCTCCATTCTTTCCTTTCTTTCTACCTTCATTTCTTGTTTGCTTTCTCCCTTCTTTCATTTCTTCCCTCCTCACTGCTTCCTTGTCCTTTTTATTCTTCCTCTTCTCTCTTCCTTCCTTCTTTTCTCTCCCTTTCATTTATTTACCTTCCTTTTTCAATTTTTCCTCTTTTTTTGTGTCCTCTTTTCTTTTCTCTTTCTATCTTCATTCATTGTATTCCCTTTTTCTATTCCCTTCCTTCTTTACTTTATTCCTCCCTTCTATATTTTTTCTCTTCCTTTTTATCCTCTTCCCTTTTCTCCTATCTTCTTCATTTCCTTTGCTTTTTTTTATTCTTCCTCGTTTCTTTTTTGCCTTCTCTTCTCTTTCCTCTTTTTCTTTCTTTGTCTTCATTCTTTACTTTTTCTTCTCTCTTCTTTCCTTTTTTACTTTCTTCCCACCTTCTTTCTTTCTTTCTTTCTTTCTTTCTTTCTTTCTTTCTTTCTTTCTTTCTTTCTTTCTTTCTTTCTTCCTTCCTTCCTTCCTTCCTTCCTTCCTTCCTTCCTTCCCTCCCTCCCTCTCCTATTTCCCTCACTTCTTTGTGTTCTTACTCAACTTCATTTCTTTGTTCTTATTTCCTTCTTCCTTTGTATTTTCATATATTCCTTCCCTTTCTTTTCCTCCTCTTTTCTTCTCCTTTCCTCTTCCATTCCTTCTTTTCCTTACTTTCTCTCTGTACTCCCTTCTTTCCTTTTATTTCCCTTCCTCCTCTCTTCCTTTTCTTTCTTCTTCCATCCCTTCATGTCGTATTTCCTTCTTCCTCTCCTGTCCTCTTTCCTTTCTTTCCTTTCTTATTTTCTTGTCCTTTCTTCTTCCTTTCCTTAGTTTGTTTTTTTTTTTTCTCCTTGTTTTCTCTTCTTCCCTCTTTCCTCTATTCATTCTTCCTCTTTTCTTGTCCTTTCTTTCTCCATTCCTTTACCTCTTCTTTCCTCGTTCCCTTCCCTTTGTTTCCATTCTACCTTTCTTCCTCTTTACTTCCCTTTCATTGTCCAATACTTCTTTTATCCTTCCTTTATTTCTCATTTCTTCTTTCTTACCCTTCTCTTTTAATTTCCTCTTTCTTCTTCCTTCCTTCTTTCCATCCATCTTCCCTTTATTTATAGAGTTTATCTGATAGTTAAGTTCCTTGTATCAGGTTTACAGTCTTATTCTGTACTGAGTGGATTCTCTCACACATCCATATGTATCTTCCATATACTGTATATAATATGTATAGGGATGTATCATCATCACCTCCGATACAGGTTTACTGTCCCCTTAAAGCAAACTTTCAGCTGCTTTGTCCCCGGGATGTCGGATTGCATTGAGCAGCCTGCCGCCATGTACTGGTGGGCCCGGTGGCATATTTGATGTGTAAGGAGGGTAATATATGCACAATGGCATATCTATATTTGCACAGCGTTATTGTTCATTTAAGCGCCGTATTGATTTGGTGTTTTTCATGGCTTTCACTATGACAAGCTATAGACCATAAACAAGGCCTACTTATCTGTAGCTGCAGAGGAGATTGAATAATGAGGATTGAATAAACTCTGTGACTGGCTTATCGGGTTAACCCTTTAATCCCGCGCACTGACCAGGAAGAGGCAGAGGTAACGTTATAAGAATCACAAATAGGACTTGGTGCTCCGTGTACAACAGATCCGTATTACATCACCCATAGACCTCTATGGGCCCGCTCTCCCTGATTTCATACAGAGGGGGCATGTTACTGTATGTTCACACAGCTGTGGCTTCGGCGGCTGAATCAGCCAAGGAATCCGTGGCAAAATCAAGCAGAACACTTCTTCAGTCTTTACATAGAGAGGCAGAATTGGGGCGAAATTTGGCACAAGGCATGTTGACAATATCCTCTTAAATCAGCACCAAATTCTACCATGTGATCATCACCTTACAAAGCATTTTGTAAGATGGTGCCATATAGAGTTACTATTGGGGTTGAGCCGATCTTGAGATTTCCGATTAAAATCTGATTTTCGATCATTTTCCAGCCGATCCCGGTCGTGAAATTTGCTTGATCGCCGATCGGGATCCGATCTTTCCTGATCACTCAACCCTAGTCAATACTTCTCTATGGGAAAAGTCACTTCTGGGGTTGAGCCGATCTTGAGATTTCAGGATCGTTTTTAATATCCAATTTTAGATCATTTTCCAGCCGATCCCAATCATGAAATTTGCTTGATCGCTCATCCCTAGTTACCATATGATGAGTCCTTATAACAGTACACTGCCATAGAAACCCCGTAGGCCTCCACACAGTCTCCATATACACTGCCTTGCCTATACTATGTATATTCATTTAGTAGTTACAATTGGTGACCCTTGGGGTGGCCATACACTTTAGCGAAATCAGTTTCTTCAGGACTGGATGACCATTTATCATCTGAAGACCACTTGAATTCCTCTGCAGAGTAACCCAACTCACCCTGACAGCACTTGTCATGATAAATGATGATTGGGCATGTCGGAGCTCAGTATGTCCCATCCTTTGGTGTTCTTGTTGTGGACAATGCCTGCATGTTCGGCTGAGTTGAGTGTTCATGTGTATGGGTGAGTTGGGAGGAATAGATGTCAACTGAACAAGCATTCAGTTGTCTAAGGTGTGCGGCCACCTTTTATGCTAGAATATTCTTGTGTTGGATTCCAACCATGGTTTTAGTTGATTATAATGGGTGTCCTTCCCCCATTGCTGCCCTTTCTTAATACACAAACTTGGTGCCTACACATTGGTAAAACCTCTATCTAGACAAAGTGGCCAAGAGTGAAATAGTGCCTCCCTCATTAGCAAGTTCAAAGTGGAAACTGCAAGCGTAGAATGTATTTCTGCAAATTTTTCATGGCTGACGCATTAAGTAAACCAATTGGCATTCTGGGAAAGTAACTCTTTAGTAGCCATCTCATTTCCTCCATTCTGACCTTCTTGAAGTTCTTGTTTTGCTCCTCCAACCTATTCCGCATAGCGTTATCTAGTAATGGCTCTGAATTCTTCTCAACTTAACAAGGCGAAGTCTTATTAGAAGCCCCGAAGAAATCCTTTTTGCGCACCTTGTTTCGACTAAGCCAGTGTACCTTAATGCAGTGATGATACGTTTGGGGAGAGAGTTGTCAAAGCATCGTATTACTGTGATGCCGTAATGACACCCTGTCGCCATAAAGTAGTCCTGTTTCCTCAAATCGCACGTTGCACCGTTGATTTCTGACATGACACTTCATTCAGTCTCTTTGCTTTTCCTTACTCATTCTTACACAAGAGCAGCTGGCTCCCATTTTTCTACTAAGTGATTTGTGTTTTTGCCACTTTGCTAGAGTGCAATTAATTGAAGCAGAAAACGCGCTCATTGTGAAGCAACATCCGAGGCTCAAGGAAGGCAGCGACCAAATGCATTGCACCGTGGTGGAGCCGAGGGAGCTGGTTGCCTATTACATGGGAGACAGTCGAAATGGCAAACACAACATTTTATGCAGTTAGATATTAAAATATGACCCTTAATATCCAATGGAACATAATAATTTTAATCTACATTCTTAGGGTATATTCGCAACATATCGCTACATGCCACAATGTTGCAGAATTTTGGGAACAATTTGGCAATTTGTTCGTTGGAGAGATGACCACCATTTGTTATAGACCTGAAAGGGTACCAGTCTATAAAATAAGGTTACAGATGTGGCGATACTTAAGAGGACCATTCACCACCTCCACCTCGAAATTTGCATTTTATTAAGAACCTACTGATTCCAGCACAGTTGGAATTGTTTCCTCCCGCCACCGTTCCTAAGTAATAATTTCTATTAGTTTCAGTACCCAATATATCAATTAAGTAGTCTATTGTCAAGTGGGTGGTCCTAAACTATCTATTCCAGCACTGGACCACCCAGCCGATAGTAGAGAACCTAATCTGCATATTAGGTGGTGAAACTAACAAAAGTGATTGCTCAGGAATAGAGGGGGGGGGGGCTAGAGAAAAAAATTACAACTGTGCTGGAATCAGTGAAGGGGCGACTACTGACAGATGTAAAGAGTCAGAGTTGGTGAAGGTGGTGAAAGGTCACAACAAACAAGGGTTGACCGAACCACAGAGTAGTCTTGGGAATGAGTATTTTTTTTCAAGTTTTATATAATTTTTTTTTGTGTTTTCGAACTTCCTCCGCCATTAAAATTTATTTTTAGAGTCTTAAAATCTCTTAAATCTAATCCTACTCGAAGATTATATAAAGGCAAACCTGTTTATATTGGAGAAATGTACAACAAACCTTAAAGAATTGTCTACTTTATGTGCATATGTAGCTAAAGGCGCCCATGCACATGTCAAACCCATGAATTAATGGGATTTGTTTTTGTTTAGGGGTTACCCAACTCTCCCCTGATGGGTGATGCCAGAAGAAGGAGGATAGTTCACATTGAATCTCACATGGAAATTTGAGAGTTGCTTACTTTGCTCTCCCTACTGGAAATGTAGGTTTTTCAAGAATAGCTTGTTCAATTGACAGTTATTGCAGGTGTTTGGGCATCTTTAGGCTCTGCCCACACTGATGGACAATGCACATCTTCAAAAAATAATGGAAAGTAACTCTGTTTGATCTCCAACCTCCAACACTCCATCTGTTACCTTCACAGGTTCTCAGGTCTTGTTTGGAATTTTGGAAAAGTTGGAGAACCATAGATTGGCCATCACTTGGAATGACGTCTTATCAATGACCACCCTATAATTCTTATTTAACTAAGTTCTTCCTTACTTATTTAAAGGGGCTCTATCAGCAAAATTATGCCATATGAGCTAATGGTATTTTAAAAGCCTTCCCATTTTAAACTAAGACCGTAAAAACATATATGCAAATTATACTTACCGTGCACAGTGGGCGGTTCGTGCACTGGTGGTCATCATCTTCG
Organism: Leptodactylus fuscus; assembly: GCF_031893055.1. Taxonomy (NCBI): domain Eukaryota; kingdom Metazoa; phylum Chordata; class Amphibia; order Anura; family Leptodactylidae; genus Leptodactylus; species Leptodactylus fuscus. Next base: position 17,144,151 of record NC_134267.1, on the reverse strand, counting down.
GTCCTGCCTTCCTCTGGTGTCTTCTTCCAACGACGTCCTCCTTCCACGCCTTCTTCTTCTTCTTTTCACCGGCCGGTTGTGTGTAAATCCCGCGCTCCGGTGCCATTTTTATCTTAGTTCTAAGGGGAACTGAGCCTACTGAGCATGCTCAGTTCCCCTTAGAACTACGCGAGCGTACTGTGCATGCGCAGTACGGTCGCAAACTGCCATTGACAAAAATGGTGCCGGAGGGAGCGCTACTGCACACGTGCAGGATTTAAACACAACCCGCCGGTGAAAAGAAAAAGAAGGTGTGGAAGGAGGACGTATATGGAAGAAGACACCAGAGGAAGGCTGGACCGCAGATGACGACCACCAGTGCACGAACCGCCCACTGTGCACAGTAAGTATAATTTGCATATATGTTTTTACCATCTTAGTTTATAACGGGGGAGCTATTAAAATACCATTAGCAGTATAGGCAAATGTGGGGCTCATAGAGCATAATTTTGCTGATAGAGCCCCTTTAAAGAATACCCAAAAGAAGGATCCTCTTCTATCCCCTCATTTCCATGATCCGGTTATTGGGGTAGCCACAACTTGATAACTCCAAAAACACCCATCTTCTGGATATTTAGTATTGTGACTTTTTAGGACCTTTAACCCGTTTAGTCCTAGTGTTCCATCATTGGAACTCAAAACCAATATAACCTCCGGCATAAATGAGTGAGCAGGTCAAATATCGGTTCCCCTACAAAAAATTTTTAGCCCTATACACAGGCCCAGTGTATCCTTATGTGTGGCCAACATTCGTTAACCTCCGTATTAACAATTGAGATAATGCGAGTGTCTGGGCGAGTAAAAGAGACAGGATTGACTTTTTTTTCCGTATAAAGAACAGATAAAGTCATCATCTTGGAAACGGCTTCTTTCTGACAAAAACGAGCTCTTTTGAAATAAAGCCATATTCAGTGTATTCCTTCTTGAGTTAATGTGAATTTTAGTGCCTCCAATTTTAGATTGAAGTAGGGGCCAGGATAAAACCCACTATGTGACAGTTGAATTTATAGATAATTGTGAATATTTCTGCCCTTGAATAATAATACTGGAGATTTTTTTTTTAATTTTTCTTTTGCTTAGAGGAATGTGAATTGCGCCCTGATGTTAGCAGCTTAGTATAATGGAATGATGTCTGCAGTGTCTTTCGTGTAATGAACTCCACTGTAATTAGCAGGTCAACCCCCCTTGCCAAGCCTTGTTTCCGGCACAATTCCAAATATTGCATAGCATAACAATAGATGTCCTGCAGGCGATGTTCATACAAGTTCATCCGGAAAGCAGAAATACTGAAATTGGGTCAAATGATTGTCCCTTCTATGGAAATCGATGGACTCCTGTTTTTTTTCCTCTATAATTTAAGCAGCCACTGACTAATGTTCTCCTAGTTGACAGCTGCTTAAAGCTGTAGGACATGAAAAATAAAGCAAACATTCCTATTATCTGTAAAAGTCTTGCGCAGATGTAAGGCTATGTTCACATCTGTTTTTGACAAATTGTCAAAATAGCCCTAAATGGACCTCAACCTCAGTGGGGTTTGTCGGGGGCCGTTAGTTGTGGGAAAATATGGATGTGAACAGAATCACAATGCTAAGAAGGTATCTATGGGCTGTCGTATTAGTTATATTATGTATATTACACATATCTTTCTATAATGGTCTTTGGAAAAAAAAATTCCATGATCTACTGTGGGACAAGCCATGATGGTTATTTATCACAATTTTCGTGTCCAATTTTGACGACGGATTACTGATCATCCAATTTGAGAAAATTTGTTTCAATGGTGTTTTCTTGATGGTTGGCCAACATTGTAGACGAGCAGCACCACCAAGAAATCCCATATGGGCACTCCTCAATGCTTATATGGGACATTATTAGCCAAGAGCCCTGGCAAATTAATGTATGGGACCAACCATGGTCGATATTTAGCAGAATTTTCTGATCCAATTTGGACCATGTAATAGAGATGACCAAATTTGACTAAATTTTTTAAATGGTGTGTTTTTTTGATGGTTGATTTCTCCTGCAATGAATCCAAAATTGAAGGCCAGCATCAACACCAGGAAAACCCAAGGAATCCCATATGGGCACTCCTCAATGCTTATATGGGACATTATTAGCCAAGAGCCTATGCAAATTAATGTATGGGTAGATATTTGGCAAAATTTTCTGATCGATGGATCCATGACCAAATTTGTTTCAATGGTGTATTCTTCATGGTTGGTTTTTCTTTTACGAAGGTGATCCAAGGAATACCATGGGCATTTTTCAAAACTATATGGGATATTATTAGACAAGAGTCCATACACTATAGCAATATAAGTTTATGTTTTAAGAGTTGATCAAATTTAGGTAAATCCTTGGTGGAATCTCGAACCATAAAGCTTTCATGAAAGTCGAAAAATTTATGTTCGAACTTCAACTCAATAAGACGAAGCCATGGTGGACTAAGCCCATTATACCCCAAATAATCTCGTACTTTATAGAAAATACAAAGGGTAGACAGACGCCACCAGATATCTTAGACCTGAACAGTATGTGGCTCACGAGGAACTTCTTGGCATTGTAATAAAAAGGGAAAATCTTAGATCTCCAATGTACAACTGGATGCGAGGGATGAATCTGAACGAATGTTTTAATCACGGTGGCATAAAATTCACGGCCGTAGAGAGAGCGAGTAAAAGGGAGCGTATTTTAGTACCCTAATAACTCCTAACTCTAGCCTAAGATCATAATGTATGTGAGAGCAGTCCAGTAATTATAAGGTAATAAGTGGTTTTGTAAGTGCTCTAAATTAAAAGGAATTCGCAGAGCCGTTGTAAGTCAGAGCCCGGCCACTTTCTTTCAAATGTTGGCCTGAGCCTTGAGTGCAAAGGCAGAGGAGACATTTGCATGACTGCAATTAGCGGTGAAAGAAATAGGTTACTGACATATTAAGAAAATACAGTATTTACTAGACCTCATTTCTGGGCTTCTTAGAGGTTGCATGCTCTCATTGCACATCAGGTGCGACACCGGCAATGCCAACGTTCTACGTTATGTAATTACAATTAGGATTAATATTGCTATACAAGATGCTGAGAGGTTGGTAATATTTAGAAAGTGTCGGAAATGAGAATGTGCTAATTGTTATAGGGTCAGGGGAGGGAACACGAGGCTTACAAGCGATTCATAGAAATGGTCTACCGGCATGGCTTTTGGTAGACCGGTTCATATAAAGATCTGGACTAGAATTGACCAAATGGAAATATATTGTTGTATGTATGGTTTTGTAGACTTCATATACAACTTGTGAGATCAGTAATGGACCAAGTAGTCTTAAAGAAGACCTTTCACCATCTCCACCAACTCCAGCTCCTTGCATCTGCCGATAGGTGCTACCTAACTGATCCCGACACCGTAGAATTATTTTCTCCAGTCTCCACCATTCCTGAACAATTGGTGTTCCCAGTTTCAGCATGCAATATGCTATCTAGGCACTCTACTGTCAGATGGGCAGTCCTGAGATGGAGTAGAGTATTACAGAAATGATTGCTCATGGGGCTAGAGAAAAATTCCCAATTGTGTGAGAATCAGTGGAATGGCAACTATTGAAGGATGCCAAGAGTTGGTGAAGGTGGTGAAAGATATGCTTTAAAACCCCCATACACATAAGAGAATAGTCAACCAAACCTCTCAATTTTGGCAAGACTGGCCAACTCTCTGATGTACAGTATATGGGGTTGTATGGGGATGTCGGATTTTCCCCCAACAGATGATATCAAAAGAAAGAAAATTGAGGCATGTTGAACTAAACTCTTAGTCCTTCTTTTTCTTACGGTAGTGAAGCTACCACCAGAGATATCTGACAGTGAGTGACTCCTCTGTCCCCATTAACAACAGGGAACTAGACCGAGTGTGCATGTGTACAGGACAGTCAAGGGGAAATAGGAAAATAAATATTAGACAAGTTGAGCCAACAGCTGTTGAAAGGTTTGGGTTGTTAACCAACATTGAGAAGGTGAATTGGGATGACCCTGGTATCAGCCCCTATGTCGTATGACCGTGGCAATTTTTACAATGGCCCATACGAAGGAATCCTAATGGGATGATATTTGGTTTTTCTATGTTGTGGCAGAGATCATTTGAGCTTTAGAGGAGTTTTGGGGCAGTTTTCATTGTCAGCCTTCTTCTTAAAGACGTCTTATGGTGGGCAGTTGACTGATAAGGATCATGGAGTATTGGCACTGGTTATACTTTGTGTTCTGTTGTGTTGTAGGACTGTGTGAATAAGCATCAACATGGCCAAAATCAAAGTATATAAAACCATTTCCATATTTTAGTCTATACATCACTTAGGTATAAGATCTGTCAATGATCTTGGTTGATCACCCAACACTTGTTCTTCTCTGAAGGTTGTAATTCAACAACAAAGAACCAATTCAGAATTTTTTGTTTAGAACACATCTTCTCATGGTCTCTTTTATATTTTTGGGGTAAATTTATAGACCGACCACAGCCTTACACTCTACATTTCAATTGTACAATTTTACCTATTGACAAGCAGTCTTACCGTTGGGAAAGGGGATTTGGTCTTTTGAAAGTTTTTGTTTACCGCCTGTCTGTAACATTGCTAAATCTCTGTCATGGCCTTATGCTGATGATTACCTTCATGTACAACAAGGGTTATTGACTGATAAATGAATGATGTGCAGTCTTTAGCCCCCACAGAGCAATCTTAAAAAAAACCAGGAAGCTTTCTTTTATTAAACGGAGCCTTCTTTTTATTCTTGTCTCCTTATTACCATGCAGGCTTCTCTGCAGAATGTCAAGCAAGGATCGACACATTGATTCAAGCTGCTCGTCATACATCAAGACGGAACCCTCAAGCCCAGCCTCACTGACGGACAGTATCAACCATCACAGTCCAGGTGGCTCATCAGACGCCAGTGGAAGCTACAGTTCCACGATGAACGGGCACCAGAATGGACTGGACTCTCCACCGTTGTACCCATCTGCCGCAGGTCTTGGTGGCAATGGGCCCGTCAGGAAAAGATACGATGACTGCTCCAGCACCATTGCTGAAGATTCACAAACCAAATGTGAATATATGCTCAATGCAATGCCCAAAAGACTGTGTCTGGTGTGTGGTGACATAGCATCAGGTTACCATTATGGGGTGGCTTCATGTGAAGCCTGTAAGGCTTTTTTCAAAAGGACAATTCAAGGTTGGTGTTTCTTTATTTTATTTTTTTCCCAAAAATTATAGAGCGTAGAAAGTTAATCAGCACTTTATTCATTTCACAGAAATTTATTGGTTTCCTAGCTCATTTACCAAAGGTTGAATGTTCTATTGATCTCGAAGAATCTGCAAATTTTACCAAAATTTTCAGTCTTAAACATTCCAGGATAATTTTAATAATGGTTACAGCCATTGCCCACCAAATGAGTCATCCCATACCTTGATTCCACCACCAACATTTGTATGAGCAGGGCAAATAATACAATAATAATATCAAAGTACAACAAAAAAAGTAAGGATGATCCAATTTAGGAGGCCGTTTGATGAAATACTTGAGATATTGGTAATATTACACTCAACAATGTTTAGTGTGTATAAAGTTGTCCATGTACCTTCAACAACTGTCGGCCAACAACTTGTCCTGCTGGCAGCTACTCCTCCCCACCATACACATGCCCATTCAGCCAGGCACATCCTCATATACATCAAATAGTCATGTTGTCATAACAAAATTAGCACTTGTGCTCAATTTTTCTCAAGCCTAAAGACGTTTTCCAGACTTTATGATTGATGACCTATCCTTAGCATAGGAGACTGGCAGGGGTCCAACACTTGGGCCCATTGCTGATCAGCTGATCCTACGGGGTCCTGGGTGTCTAACCCCCATGGATCTTCAGTTGATATCCCATCATAAGGATAGGTCATCAATTTAAAGGGGTTTAAGGGCACATCTCCCCTAAGAAAAATGGGCATTGAACCTACGCATTCTTGATCCATTGTTCTGACAACATCTTCTGTTGGTCAAAAGTTGGAAGGCCCCATAATGATACGTTATTTGGCCAGTCCATGGGCAAGGATAATTTGGGTGTATATTGTTGCCCTTCAACAGTAGTTGTGCCGGTCCACTCCTGCACATGGGATTGGAAGAAAAGACAGACATATATGAAAAATCTGGGTACAGGGTGGTGGATGAACATGGATATAGGGAGAAAGGGTTGGCAGATACAAATGTTCAGACTGTCTATATACCGTACAAAGTCACCATAGGCACGTGACTGATACAGCCTAGTTATTGCACCGTATGTGTAATTTTATTCACTTTTTAATAGTCTACAAACCCTTATGAACCTCGTATAGCGTATATCGGGTCTATCAGTGTTTATGTATCTGCCATTCCAGCGATATCCGCTAATCTGGAGAACATGTACTGTAAATAATAGCTGTGGCTATCCAGCTCTGCCATTATGATACAGTATGGGATGATTACAGTATTTACATGCTGATAAGCTCATTCCTAGACTAGAGGTAATATCTTTAATGGACTGACCACGCGACTAGATTGGCCGAGGCATGTGCGATTGTTTACCAGGGCCGGTCCAGTGCCCAAATACTGTACAGTCACTTTTCCATTACCATGAAAGTAAATAAAAGTAAAGCTTGTGGCTTTCATGTATCCCGATAACATTCTGCTTGTATCTCAGGTCATGATAAGATCTGGTGGTATTTTACGTCATTATGTGCATGGACAATCTGCTGATCCTTATGTTACACCTTCTAGTACAACCCGACTGCTTAGTCTATTGTAATAGAGCCAAAGCAATAAGACAAATCTAATTATAGGATGGATATTATATCATTAATTAGACAAAAATAAGCTATCTATCTATCTATCTATTTATCTATCTTATCTTCTCTATACCTATTTATGTATAGAATTTATCTACATCACATTTATCTCTCTCACAACTATCTATCGATTTCTTTCTTTCTTTCTTTCTTTCTTTCTTTCTTTCTTTCTGTTTTTTACATCTTTCTTTTCTTATTTCCTTACATCTGTTTCTCTACAGTATTTATCTATATAACATTTATCTACCTCTGTCTGAAATCACCCACCTTCCTCCCTTTCCTCCCTTTCCTTCCTTCTTTCCTTCCTCCCTTTCCTTCCTTCTTACCTTCCTTCATTCCCTTTTCCTTCCTTCCCTCCTTCTTACCTTCTTTCATTCCCTTTCTTTTTCCATCCTTCCTTTCCTTCCTTCCTTCTTACCTACCTTTATTCCCTTTCCTTTTCCATTCATCCAACCATCCTTCCCTTCCCTTCCCTTCCCTTCCCTTCCTTTCCTTTCCTTTCCTTTCCTTTCCTTTCCTTTCCTTTCCTTTCCCTTCCCTTCCCTTCCCTTCCCTTCCCTTGTCTTGTCTTTATCTTTTTTCCTTCCTCCCTTCCCTCCCTTCCCTTCCCCCCCTCTAATCTATCTATCTATCTATCTATCTATCTATCTATCTATCTATCTATCTTTCTATCTCTAACACATACTCTAGAACACTTATGCAGAAAGATCTACATGTTGCTATGTGTTGCACATGTTTCAAGAATGACCTTTTTTTGTCTCTGAGTAATTATCTCATTCATTCACTGTCTCTCCGAGCGTTAATTTTTCTAATCTCATTAACAGAGCAATAACAAGACATTTTTCACTCAGGTTTTAAAATAAGCATTTCAAATGACAAGCTGCATTATGTATTTTTGACATGAAGGCCATTGCTTGTAAGAATGAGAAAGATAGGAGGCAGAAGAAAATAAACGATAGAGACAAAATAGATAGATAGAATAATGGCCATGAGATCAATAAATACATAGCTGTATACAATGTGACAGACATACACCGTAAGTAATAGACGTATGAACAGAGAGATGTTAAGATATAGGATATTGAGATAGATATAGAGATAGATAGATATGCGATAGATAGATAGATAGATAGATAGATAGATAGATAGATAGATAGATAGTCCTAGATCTGTCTATCTAGCTATATGTTACACATATCAACTTTTAATTGGTATAAGTCAAGGCAATTAATTCTTGCTCTGGGGACACTCAACCTAGCATGGGTTCTCTTACTTCAGGTAGGGCTTGCATATAGTCTTTCTGGACCAGAGCAAGCTGAATAGCTATCTATCTATCTATCTATCTATCTATCTATCTATCTATCTATCTAATATCTATCTATCTATCTATCTATCTATCTGTCTATGAATATACAGATACAGGGGATCTGAATTTAAAATTTACCAATTTTCAGAATTATCTACGACTTACTGGAAACCAACCATGGCCCAATCCATATTACAGACTTTTTACCTATACAAACTCAGCTCTGCTACATCTGCCTCTGGTACTTATAACACGACTGTACCATATATACTCTCATAAATAGCATACGCTGCCTATAACCGACCATCCAGACCTTCCTTTTGCAGCCTTTTGCTGATATAGATTTTCCCCAGCTCCTCTGCCAGCTGTAAAACTACATTAGTTTGCCACTAGGAACATACAAATTATTTTCTGGCACTTGAGCGAGGAGGTTTGCCTAGACCCTGTGACTCCATTAGCCAGCGAACTGTAAGATTCTATTAGCAAGTAAGTGAGCAAAATATCAGTTGCAAAAATTATTTCCAAAAAGTAGATTTTTTTTTTTAAGAAACTAACAACAAAAAAATTACAATAAAACTCAGAAAAACAAACAAAAATATTTGGTCATCTTTTTTAAAATTTGTAAACTAGCCAAGGGTCACAGAGAATTGTTTTCTCATTTCTGTCATCCCGCTTTAGACCTTGCAGCTACCATGTTGGTTTTGTTCACTCCAAAGCACAGATACATCTGCAGCCATAGAGGAAATAAGCAGAAGCAAGCTTATAGAAAGAGCCCAGTGACCATCTGTCCCTGCCCAACCTCATCTGGATATCTGCACGGCCAGATCTTCTTCTTTTCTGATCTGGTCGCAGTGACATTTTTTCAAATTTTTATTATGTTTTATTTTTGAGCTGGAAATGAATGTGTCCGCTAATATGCTATGGACGCCATTTAGTCCCTGGCCCAGTAGAGCTTACAATCTAATTTCATTACTGTGGGTCCAATATCCTAAGACACCGGGATAGAGGAAATGGAAGTTACTACTGGAAACCCAGGTAGACATTGGGAAGGAATCTCAGGTAGTCCAATACTATAAGGAATAGTCCAGTATAATAAGATGTCATAGAATATTAGATTTATACTGTACCACTTCATTTATATTATAATAGTTTGTCGTATTGTATCATATAATATCGATAATATAGTCTGGAAATTTCTGAGCAAGTCATTTTGTCTAGGGATGGATGGATAGATAGATAGATAGATAGATAGATAGATAGATAGATAGATAGATAGATAGATAGATAGATATGGGATAGATCAATAGATAAGAGAGTTATATATGTAAGAAAAAGAAATAGAAGATAAATGGATGGATAGATATTAGATAGGAAAAAAAGAAAGAACAGATAAATAGGTAGATAGGTAAATATTGGATAGATAGAGAGAGATAGATAGATAGTGGATTGATAGATATTGGATGGATAGATAGATAGATAGATAGATAGATAGATAGATAGATAATCTATCCAACACATGTACATATCATATCTATTCTCTCATTCTCAAAATCGGAGGTCCTCTTACTTGTTACTTATATCCCTACAGATTGATATACAGATCTAGAACGAACTATCTATCTATCTATCTATCTATCTATCTATCTATCTCCTATCCATCCATCCATCCATCAGATAGACAGATCTAGAACTATCTATCCATCCATCTACCCTTCACATGTACATACCATATCTATTCTCCCAGCCTCAAAATCTGTGGCCTCAGACCTGTTACTTATATCCCTAAACAAATCCTAAACACTTTGTCTAATTTGCAAGTCTCTTCCCTGTGATAGATATTGGGGAAAAAGATTCTCCCCCTATCCTGCCGTTTCCCGTCTTCCGTTGGCACCAGAACTGATTTCCTCTGGCGTATCCTACGGACGTGCCCTTACCCGGCCTCCTATAGCCCCTTACCAGCCTATAGAAAATTCCGTCACACTTTATCTAAAACACCGGGCCGCTGACAGACTCCTTTATCACGACCACTTAGCACATTTTCAAGAATCGCACGTCTCCGCCGCTTTCCGTCGAATTAGCAGCGGCCAAGTCTTTGACTCTTTATGCAGTCCTGCAATCCGCTAATGTGATATTTAATGAGGAGCCATCAGTCCGGAGAAAGGAAGTCAATATGAATCAGTGTTTACAAAGTGTGATTAACTCTGAAATATTTCATCAATGCCCGGCTCCCAGGCAGACTCTATGCTAATTACTAAAATGTGCACATGTTTCCGGGGGTCCGCCGGTGGACCCTGGGAGCTGCAAACAAGGAGAAGTAAGATTGCAATTACGCTCTGACTGTCTCTCATGACAATTTATGCATTTGCTAGGCTGACCTCCCCCTTCCCGGGAGACCAATAAACAGAATGCATTTTCATTAAGATACTAATGCACTTAATCACAGGGGGAAGGGTTACACGAGGAAGGAGAGCTCTGCAAGCAGGACAAGGCCCAGGCTCCTTGGCAGAATAGACATTGTGTTCCAGTTGTAAATGAGCGTTGCATTACTCACCCTCCGATAACAGGGCCTATACGTTTTAATAAATCAAGCCTGGCCGCTTTATTAACCTTTTAACTTGCAACTTTTAACCATTAACTTGGCTACGGGAAGGAGGAAATATGCAAACGAGCCGTTAAGAGGATGCTATTTATCGCAAGACGTCTGGACCGACAGCTTGACCTCCGCCCCCAGCAAGCTTTCACAATGTATTATCTAAAGAGAGCACCAGCTGTCCTGCACAAGCTCTGAGGAGAAGACTCTTCCCTGCCCATTGACTTTCAAAGGGAAGGGAAATGAAAACCTAAGAAAAGCAACAAATAAAAGGAAAAAATACAATAAAAAAAGCAACAAAAATAATCCTACGAAATTGCACAAAAAATGACGCATAGGAGGTATATAGGGCAATAGAAAAGTCTAGAACCAACCAAGATGCTTAATGGAAGGCTGTAATGTATCACATCCATAGGTTTTATACCAATGGCATCTTAAAGGGAGGTTGTCATCACAAAATAATCAAAAAATTCATCAAAAAATTCAACATTGCTATCTATATTATCATGAAATAATAATAATCACAATACTTCCTGTTCTACAGAGATCACTGGATCCAGCATTCACAATAGGTGATGTCACAGTTTCTCTCCTTTCCCTCTCTGTACAGGTCACTCACAGAGCATGCCCACAACACTCTCTGATAGCATTAAGTGGGGAGGATTTATGAACACATTTTCAATGCCGGTCTCTGTATTCCCTGCATCGAGGGTGCACCTCATTAGTTGGTTTTATAAAAATCTTCCATGCCACTATTTATAATTAAAAATAATCCAGAAATGTTGCTGTTTTCACACACCGAGCCTCAGAATAGATTGACGCTTCCTGTTCTGTAGAGATCACTTCTCAGCAGTCCTCTCAATATCATCGCAAGTGGCATTATAGTGACAGAAAATATAGATAACACAAGAGAAAACATTCGGAAAAGGTTTTAAGATGGGCTCCTTTAGTCCCTTTACAGTGTTTTCTCAGAGCATGCCCACAACACTCTTCCATAGAAGTCAGTGGAGTAGATTTATGAAGATTGGCATCCTCAACAGAAGCTTTCTCATAAATCAGGCATTCACCCCACCAGGCCATGCATTTGTAGTGAATTCTATGGCAGCTTGTAAAGTGAAAGAAACCTAAAATCAGGAAATAAAAAAAGTTAGAAAAATAGAACCTATGTTCTCCTATCTGGTTTAGGAGACACTAACCTATCTATCTGCAGGGCTGAGGTGATATACTGGTTCTGGTGACAGTAACCTATCTATCTGCAGGGCTGGGGTGATATACTGGTTCTGGTGACACTAACCTATCTATCTGCAGGGCTGGGGTGATATTCTGCTTCTGGTGACACTAACCTATCTATCTGCAGGACTGGGGTGATATGCTGGGTCTGGTGACACTAACCTATCTATCTGCAGGGCTGGGGTGATATGCTGGGTCTGGTGACAGTAACCTATCTATCTGCAGTGCTGGGGTGATATGCTGGTCCTGGTGACAGTAACCTATCTATCTGCAGGGCTGGGGTGATATGCTGGTTCTGGTGACAGTAACCTATCTATCTGCAGGGCTGAGGTGATATGCTGGGTCTGGTGACACTAACCTATCTATCTGCAGGGCTGGGGTGATATACTGGTTCTGGTGACACTAACCTATCTATCTGCAGGGCTGGGGTGATATTCTGCTTCTGGTGACACTAACCTATCTATCTGCAGGGCTGGGGTGATATACTGGTTCTAGTGACACTAACCTATCTATCTGCAGGGCTGAGGTGATATGCTGGTTCTGGTGACAGTAACCTATCTATCTGCAGGGCTGGGATGATATACTGGTTCTGGTGATGTAACCTATCTATCTGCAGGGCTGAGGTGATATGCTGGTTCTGGTGACACTAACCTATCTATCTGCAGAGCTGGGGTGATATGCTGGGTCTGGTGACACTAACCTATCTATCTGCAGGGCTGGGGTGATATGTTGGTTCTGGTGACAGTAACCTATCTATCTGCAGGGCTGGGGTGATATGCTGGTTCTGGTGACAGTAACCTATCTATCTGCAGGGCTGGGGTGATATGCTGGTTCTGGTGACACTAACCTATCTATCTGCAGGGCTGGGGTGATATTCTGCTTCTGGTGACACTAACCTATCTATCTGCAGGGCTGGGGTGATATGCTGGTTCTAGTGACACTAACCTATCTATCTGCAGGGCTGGGGTGATATGCTGGTTCTGGTGACACTAACCTATCTATCTGCAGGGCTGGGGTGATATGCTGGTTCTAGTGACACTAACCTATCTATCTGCAGGGCTGGGGTGATATGCTGGTTCTGGTGACAGTAACCTATCTATCTGCAGGGCTGGGGTGATATGTTGGTTCTGGTGACAGTAACCTATCTATCTGCAGGGCTGGGGTGATATGTTGGTTCTGGTGACAGTAACCTATCTATCTGCAGGGCTGGGGTGATATGTTGGTTCTGGTGACAGTAACCTATCTATCTGCAGGACTGGGGTGATATGCTGGTTCTGGTGACAGTAACCTATCTATCTGCAGGGCTGGGGTGATATTCTGGTGATATTCTGGTGACACACTCCCTTTAACTTGCAGTGTCTTGCAGGTATTTGTGCATGGTACTAAGTGGACTCCTAGAAACACAACATTGTATAGTTATGTTCTATACTGAGATCCCAGCATGGAGTCTGTTATATCCTTATAATGTCCGGCTCCTTATTATATATAGCCCTAGGATTCTCTATGACCTTATCTAATATCAGTGAAGTGCTGCCAAGTGTCTCTGTGTATAGGTTCCTGTCTTGCCTGTGCAGTATATACATGAATTCTGGATATAAACTCTGTTCTCATCTCAACTTTCTTTGCACCACAGGAAACATAGAATACAGCTGTCCAGCCACGAATGAATGTGAAATCACAAAGCGTAGACGCAAGTCATGCCAAGCCTGTCGCTTCATGAAGTGTTTAAAAGTTGGCATGCTGAAAGAAGGTACGGTGCAAAAATCTATCTTCTTATAGAAGTTCACACTGAAATGTAGACGTTCTAGGAAGATGTAGCAGAGCTGAGCGTGTTGTTTGCTGCATTGGGTGGATAAACGGATCCATTTCACCCTTCAAAACAGTAAAAACTAAAATTGTGATGCCGGATTTATCTAGATATCCTCACTCCAATGGAGACTTCCCTACTGCTAGGTGTACGGATTCGCTAGCGGCTTCCACTTGGGCGACATCTTGAATCAGAAAGACTTCCATAATAGTCCATTTTAGATGATGTAATAGGATCACCTGCAGTCCTATGTAAAATCCAGATAATGTATTGCCTATAATATAACCGGTGACAAACTCGGCTCTGCTACATTCGTATAACTTTATTGTTATCTGTACATGTTACATCATTGGCTATGTTTGAACCATCAATGACTCGGATTGCAACAAATGTCGATATATTATTGAGTTTTTTTTCACATTCTGTGTTTTTTCCCAACCGTCCTCATAGTAAGTGTGTAGTATACGGCGCGCTATACCAATGACTATATATATACCTGTATAGCTGGCACATGCTAAGTCTCTTATTATCATGTGATGTCATCACGTCTCCTCCTCCATCCTAACTAGAGATGAGTGAACCGGATTCATTACAGATTTTCAAAAAATTTCAAAAATTTTCGGGTTTTATCACCCATGAATCTTTATTTCAGTCTGAGTCCGATCTATTCAGACCCTGGAGTCTAATATGGGGAGGCTTAGGGGAGGGGCGCTAACATAATACTTCCCTCTTATCTCCTGGGCTTCCTCGCCGTCGTCTTCCGGCCTCTTTGGACGTTTTCCAGCCTTCTGGGTGATGTCACAGGCCCCAGGGTGCACCGACTTATTAGTACTTGCAATAAAGTGCCATGATGTCAGCGTGCCCCATGTGATAGCTGAAACCCAATCACAGGCCTCAGCGGTCCCTGGAGCCCATGATGTCACCCAATAGGCCAGAAGAGGCTCAAGGATGCCCTAAAGCCCCGTTCACACAGGGAGCGGAAGGGCGGATTTTGGCACTGAGAGTGACACGGGCCTGCCACGACAGTCGCGGCTTCCGACAGTCATGGCTTCCCCCTCCGGAGTAGGCCCAAATGAATAGGCCGACTCCGGAGGTTGCTGCCACGAGGCGGACGCCACGGCTCAACGAGCAGCGGAATCCGCCTGAAGAAAGAACGCTAGCAGTCTCCATAGACCACCATTGTGAGGAGCGGTTTATGACGTGGATTCTGCGCCATAATCCGCCCCCTCTGTACCTGTGTGAACTAGCCCTAAGAGGACCCCAAGAGAAGGTCCAGGAGCCCCAGGGCCTCCTCTGATTATACTCTGTAAGCGTTGTATTAAGAAAACCAAGTTTTTTGTTGCCCATAGAAACCAATCACAGCGCAGCTTTCATTTTTCAAGAGCACTGTAGGAAGTGAAAGCCACACTGTGATTGGTTGCTATGGGCAACAAAGCCAATTTCCTATATCTCTCCAAAATAATGTGAAACCTCTATATTAATATAAGAGGGAGTAAACCTGTGTATATAAGGATGTGCACACATATAAAGAGGGCGCCCACATGTAGTTATAGGATGGTGTCCATGCAAATACATACACATGTATGTATAAGAGGGCGTCCATACAATATATAACAGGCCATCCACATATATATATAAGTAAATATATATATATATATATATATATATATATATATATATATATGAGGGCGTCCACACATATGCATAAGAGGGCGTACATATATATATATATATACTAGCTGTTACCCGCGACTTCGTCTGCGGTGATTGTAGCAGTGGGTATATACCGGCGCGGGTAAGGTTTTCGTACTGTGTATAAGGTCTGGGATATGAAATGTAAGTTTGTATCTTGTTTTTGCTGTAATTCAGAGAATACGTGAGACTTTTGTGTTGCAGTTACTTTGTATTTGAGCTGCTATATATACGGTGTTGTGAGAAACTTTACATAGTGACTTTGGGACAGAAGTATTTGAAGTTAACCCTTTCCCGCCGATGGCATTTTTTGATTTTCGTTTTTGACTCCCCTCCTTCTAAACCCCATAACTTTTTTATTTCTCCGCTCCCAGAGTCATATGAGGTCTTAATTTTTCCTGGGACAAATTTTTCTTCATGATGCCGCCATTATTTATTCTATATAATGTACTGGGAAGCAGGGAAAAAATTCTGAATGGGGTGGATTTGAGGAAAAAATGCATTTCTGCAACTTTCTTACGGGCTTTGGTTTTACGGCGTTCACTGTGCAACCAAAATGACATGTCCCCTGTATTCTGTGTTTCGTTACGACTCCGGGGATACCAAATTTATATGGTTTTATTTACATTTTGACCCCTTAAAAAAATCCCAAACTGTGTTAAAAAATTATTTTTTGAAAAGTCGCCATATTCTGACAGCCGTAACATTTTTATACGTGCGTGTACGGGGATGTATAGGGCGTCTTTTTTTGCGGGACCGGGTGTACTTTGTAGTTCTACCATTTTCGGGAAATGTTATTGCTTTGATCACTTTTTATTAAATTTTTTATCAGAATCAAAACAGTGAAAAAATGGCGGTTTGGCACTTTTGACCATTTTTCCCGCTACGGCGTTTACTGAACAGGAAAAATATTTGTATAGCTTTGTAGAGCGGGCGATTTCGGATGTGGGGATACCTAACATGTATGTGTTTCACAGTGTTTAACTACTTTTATATGTGTTCTAGGGAAAGGGGGGTGATTTGAATTTTTAATCCTTTTTATTTTTATTTTTTATATTTTTTTTACTTTTTGTAAACTTTTTTTTTTGCATTTATTAGACCGCCTAGGGGTATTGACATGGGTGGGCGGTGTCGCGGATTGTCAGAGCGGTGGGGGTCGGCAAACATGGCTTCTCCGGAGCGTTAAAGAGAGCCTCCTGGAGTATCATTAAGGTGAGGGGCAAAGTGGTAAAGTCTATGTATATGAGATTGTGTGGGGTTAGGGGCGAGGCTGAAGAGGGCAAAAGGAATTTTGTGGCTTGCTATGGTCCAAAGTGTGTGAGATTGCAGAGATGGTGGTGTGAGTTTGGGTTTTATGGGGGTCCTGGCACAAACGTATGTGCGCTATTGTGACAAAAAGTAGCCTATTGTGCAATCGGGTGTATTAACTATGTTTGTGGAAAATTTCAGCCAAATCGGTGGAGCGGTTTTTCCGTGATTGAGGAACAAACATCCGAACATCCAAACTCACAAACCCACAAACTTTCACATTTATAATATTAATAGGATAAGAAGGCGTCCACACACACATATATATATATATATATAGGCGTCCACACAAATATATGAGGGCATCCACACAGATATATATATATATATGAGGCTGTCCATGTGTGTGTGTGTGTGTGTATATATATATATATATATATATATATATATATATATATATATATATATATACATAAGAGGTTGTCCACATTTATATCTTTTTTTTTTTTTAGTTTTTTAATGTAGATTGTGAGCCCCACATAGAGTTCACAATGTACATTTTTCCCTATCAGTATGTCTTTTTTTGGAATATGGGATGGAAATCCATGCAAACACAGGGAGAACATACAAACTCCTTGCAGATGGTTTTTTGCCCTTGGTGGGATTTGAACACCAAGACTCCAGCGCTGCAAGGCTGCAGTGCTAACCAGTGAGCCACCGTGTGGCCCCCGTCCACATTTATATCTATATGAGGGCGTCCATACAATATATATGAGGGCATCCATACAATATATAAGAGGGCGTCTACACGTATGTATAAGAGGCCGTCCACACATCCCGTGCAGGATTCCTAAGATTTGGTTTTCTGAATGAGGATACTAGCAGTGAACTTTTCCCCCGTCGGGGCCGGTCGCAGGCTTTATGGGCTGTTTCATTGGCCTGTATAAGAATGTGTTTGTTTGATTTGCTGATATTAGACAGGTTTCTCCAGTTTTATGGCTGTCAGGCGGACACAGGACCAACAGCTGCTTTTTAATTGGAGCTAAGTCGCTGCCCGAGAAATCCAATAGTGTCAGACCCAGACAATGGGAGCGTATGAGAAGAGTGGCAGGGACAGATTGTGGACGCGGCCCTGACAGACAGAGGATTATTGGTAGTAAATAGGGATAAGGCAGAACTGAAAGACACCGGCCAGGAAGAAGAAACTTAGAGACTCCGAAACTTGTAATAAATATGGGATCAAGGGATGAGCTATATGGTGAACCCTCACACACGGGCCCTAGTGTCTGAGAGGGCCACAAATGCCCCCTGCTACACAAGAAGACACGATAGATTGGGCCCTATTATGATTTTGTAGTGGGCCCGGCTACGTTACTCCTCTGTGGGGTGTTGTGATGTCTCCAGTGTACATAAAATACGGCCGTGTGTGTCTGTGCTGGTGCAGGGACATCCATTATTTACATGGCAGTGAATAATGGCTTGGCGACGGATGTTGCGGGCGCGGTATTATGGCCAACCCAAAGTTTTCAATGGGGTTATTCACAAAGACAGCACATGTCAGTTTTTTTGACTGCCATGAAAAACGGATCATCAAAAAAGCGGACATGTGAATAGACACAATGGAAAAAAAAACCGGGTACCCAACAGGCACTCAATGCACCCCATTATAGCCAGTGGGATTCCTCGGGATTCTTGCTTGGGTCATTATATGGAAAGTTTTACATATCCTCTAACAATGGTGCGATTAAAGAAGTTCCTCTATAGCAAATCAAATTAAACAAGCTTTATTGGCACGTCTGAATAGATATTTGGCATTGCCAAAGCTAGAAAAGTGTGTGTGTGTGTGTGTGGGAGGGGGGGTTGGGGTTGGTGGG
This sequence comes from Leptodactylus fuscus, assembly GCF_031893055.1. Taxonomy (NCBI): domain Eukaryota; kingdom Metazoa; phylum Chordata; class Amphibia; order Anura; family Leptodactylidae; genus Leptodactylus; species Leptodactylus fuscus. The sequence continues at coordinate 17,125,521 of NC_134267.1, read as the reverse complement.
TGGAGTTGGGGGCATAACAGTCCGTAGGGTCTCATCTCCCTCTTGTTTGGTGACAGCTGGACATACTGATGAGTTGTTCTGCGATCACCTGTAATCTGGTTTATTTCCTTGCAGTGCCCCCACAGGTGGAAGTGAAGTGTTGCAGTTTCCATTGATATCAATGCACTGTCCCGATGTGATGAGTCCTCCAGGGATGAGCGACACTTTTTGTAGCTGTCTATTACTATAGGAACAAAACCAGAAATCCCCACATTGTAGCCAACACTAATGTAGTCACGTTATAAAAACGAGGCCTGGGTTTTTACAACCTTCTGAACTTTCCTGGGATGAAATATTCCAGTAACCGCGACAGATTGATGACAAAATTAGGGATATTAAACCCTTACAAATAGTTAAATGAGATGATAGCAATCTAGAAGTGCCCTTATTCTCCGCAGCTGCTTTGCAGGCCTGATAGTGGCACTTTCACCACGGATCGCTGCCAAGTTCACTAAACACTTAGAAAAAAAATCCAATGTGATATTGGAGGAGAAGTGAATATCGCACAGCTGGTAATGGACGGAATAAAGTCTCAATAGTCAGCCATGTGCATGTCTTAAACACTGCACATAACCAGCGGGATAAGAAGGGTCAGCGGGCCGAATCAGTCTATCACATTAGAGAAAGGAAAGAACAAAAATGTTCTACAGTCTTCTGGATGAAAATGAGAGGCCTTGTGCGGAAAACGAAAACCAGGTTACAAAACAGTGCCACACCTACTCACAGGTTATTTGTAGTATTGCAGCTCAAGCCCACTTACTTCAATGGAGATGAGCTGCAATAACAGATACAGTCCATGGTCAGTTGGGGAGCTATTGGTGTGTATAGATAGATAGATAGATAGATAGATAGATAGATAGATAGATAGATAGATAGATAGATAGATAGATAGATAGATAGATAGATAGATACTATAGATAGATAGATACTATAGATAGATAGATACTATAGATAGATAGATAGATAGATAGATAGATAGATAGATACTATAGATAGATAGATACTATAGATAGATAGATAGATAGATAGATAGATAGATAGATAGATACTATAGATAGATACTGTAGATAGATAGATGGATAGATAGATACTATAGATAGATACTATAGATAGATACTGTAGATAGATAGATAGATACTATAGATAGATACTGTAGATAGATACTGTAGATAGATAGATAGATACTATAGATAGATACAATAGATAGATAGATAGATACTATAGATAGATAGATACTATAGATAGATACTGTAGATAGATAGATAGTTCCAGATAGATAGATAATCTAGCTATATGTGAAAAAGATAATAGGTAGATACATAATAACCATGAATATCTTAGAACATCTGTTGGGGGGTCTATTTTTTGGGTGGGGGTCTAAAAATTACACTTTGAAAACGTTGCTGAATCAGCATGCCATCACATCGCTGTCTTCTCCTCTCAGATGTAAGAATATTCTTCGGTTCCTCGCTGAATTTTAGCCGGCGCTGAGCAGGAAGAGAATTCTCAGCATCCACCTTTACTCGCAGACACACGTTGGCGTCTCCTGCGCCGTGTCTGGGATCATGGTGTTGCAAATCTATTCAAATGTAAACCTGTTCAATTCAATTACCAGTCTGTAATAAAATTTGCTGCTTCAAACTCCATGTTGGTCACAGTATTCGGTACATGCTGGTGGCTCAGTGGGCCTCCAAATTGACAGTTCAAATCTATTTAGTCGGAAAAAAATAAAGATATTCATTGTGATACACTGCGATTCAGCCAGCCAGAAACACGGCTGCGAGGGATTGCCAGTAAATAGTGCGGTTTCCCAGAGCAAACTTTATACAGCGCTACGAGGGCTGGGAGAAGAAATTGGGTTATTTTTGCAGTTTTTTACATTGTATTATATAGGTTATCCATCAGAACCCTTAGGTGAGGCAATTACTTGATTGATACATTGTTTGGCATGAGTGGTAATGGTCACGGTTGACCTATGAGGTGCAAGAAGTATCTGACCTGGATGTAAAGATTGCCTAAGACAAAAAAAAAAGAACACCACTTTGGGGTAAAATAGGCAGAATAGAGGCAATACTATAGAGTTGATCCCAGTCTATAATGCCTGAGGGGTCCAAAGGTCTCTCTACCACACTAATGTTATAGATGACACATGATAAGTGGGTGATTGTGATGTAAATTTAGCATTTTGGTATCCATGCCTTCCACTTACTCCTTCCAGTTGGCCATAAACCTTAGATAAGTCAGTGTTTTGCCAGCAGCTATTTCTCCTGACCCTAGCGAACATACACACTCAGCACCGGCAGTGGCTTAGCTGTGAGGACAAAGGATCAAAACCCAACCCGTCCGTCAAAACCCAACCCGTCCGTCAAAACCCAACCCGTCCGTCAAAACCCAACCCGTCCGTCAAAACCCAAGACGTCCATCAAAACCCAAGATGTCCATCAAACTCCAACACGTCCATCAAAATCCAACAGGTTCATCAAAACACAACATGTCCTTCAAAACCCAACACGTCCGTCAAAACCCAACACGTCCGTCAAAACCCAACACGTCCGTTAAAGCCCAACACGTCCATAAAAATCCAACACGTCCAAAACACATGTCCATCAAAACCCAGCATGCCGAATTCAACTACCTCCTGACATCAGAAGAGTTTGAGCACCTCAATACAAATTAAAATTGTCATGTTTACCAAAAATTCCTATGAAGACCATCTTAAGACCAAATTTGGCCCAAAATTTTGGACTTTGTTTTCATTCTTTCCATGTTCCTTCAGTTCATCCATGTTTACAGAATCCATGATCAGTAGATTCCTGGTCTGACCCGCTTTCTCAGGGATCCTCCAGTCTTCTGGAGCTTCAGTATTATCCCTCAGATCTAGTAAAGAGTTTGGTAGTCTAGAATCCATGGCAAATCCCACCGTAGGTGTGTTACAACTACACTAAACCATACTAAAGAGGAAATGAATAACAATCCCCCTTCCCCCCAACCCCGATACAAAGTAGAATCGCGTAGCCTCGCCGCACCAAAAATGTACTAAAAAATTTAGTGGAAATGAGTCCCCATTGATATTTAAATTTCATAGTCTGCAAAAGTGGAAACAATGAAGCAAACTGCATAGCCGGCAAAGTTTACTCTTCCAACACCACACAAGGGGGTGTCTATAAAAAAATAAAATAAAATTCTAACGCTGTACACATTTATAGAACAATCAGCGCTGGGAAACATTTTATAGTCTACTACCAGCCAAGGCTGTAGAGAGGCATGGAAGGTTTCCTATCATGGCAGCCGATAAAAGATTCTTAGGTCTCACATTGTGGAAAGGCTGTGTTTTTTGTTGCAGATTTTGCTGCGGGTTTTCGAACCAAAGTCAGGGGTGCATTTAACGGAAGGGAAAAGTCTAAGAATTTCCATTATATTTCCCATACATTCTCAAGAAGATGTAGCCAAGTCTGGAATAATAAAAGCAGCTTTACCACAACGTGGAGCCTTAAGGTTGTGGATAGGGTTGAGTCGATCTTGAGATTTCAGGATTGATTTTAAAATCCGATTTCCGATCATTTTCCAGCCGATCCCAATCGTGAAATTTGCTTGATCGGGATCTGATCTTTCCCGATCCCAATCACTCAACCCTAATTGTGTATTATATATACAGTAGGGTTGAGCCGATCTTGAGATTTCAAAATCCGATTTTTCAATAATTTTCAAGCCGATCACAATCGTGAAATTTGCTCGCTCGCCGATCGGGATCCGATCTTTCCCGATCCCGATTGCTCAACGCTAGTTGCGGATAAGCTACAGGGCAGTAACCTCTAGCACCCCATAGCAGTAAATAGAGTGCAAGCGCAATGGTACACCATTCACATTGTGAAGGAATGACTTTCGGTCCCTCATTGGAGGACTCGGAGGTCGGAACCCCCAGAGATTGAACACTTATACCCTGCCCTGTGGATAGCGTATGTGTCCTTAAAGGCCCAACCCCTTTAAGTTAAATGACGATATAATAAACCGTCTATAAAGCTCTCAACGTATCATCTTCACTTTTTCGGCTTTGTAAGTTTGGGTGTTGCATGGTGTGGCGGTGTCTTTGGCACTTGATGTCTACCACGTCTCCCCCTCCTCCCCAGTCATTGATTAAGTTATACTGACTAGTTAAATGCTGTTGAGAGCTAAAACATTTCAGAATTCATTAGCTGGCGGTGCTTGTCTGAAGAATAAAGTGGAGGTGAAGTGCAGAGAGGCCTTAAGAGGATTACGTGTACAACTCACATAATGAAAATGATTTACTGTGCAAATACCCTGCTGCTGCCGCAGAAGAACACCGACCCAGACATGTGCCGGTTCTATCATAGGGGGCTGCAAGGGCTTTGAACTACTGTCTGAAAATTTTAAAGAAACCCAGAAAGTATCTGCAAAAGTCACAAAAACTAGATAAAAATCGCAAACGACTTCTAAGATATAGAGAAGGAAAATTGTAAGAGGTCAATATAATCGAGAGGAACATTTCAAGTCACCAAAACTGGCCAACAAGGTGTTTCACCCGATATGGAAAGGGGAGTAAGTCACCGCCAAATACCCCATTCAGAGCTAAGGATCAGTCATGTTCACATACAACATGCTTGATCCATTCTTTTGCCATTCTGCTGGTACCATCAAATTCAGTAGGTTTGGCTGACCCTCATCTAACGTGTATGGCCATTTTAAGACTATTCTCACACCATGTTCAGTGGTATACATTTGGCTTCACATTTGGAGCATGTGGCCATATACCTACAATAGTTGCCAACAGCTATTCTTTGAGTGAGCATGTAGTCTGAATAGAGAGAGAACAAAAGATTGGGCATATTAAAATTCAACATGCCCGACCCTTCTTTCCTCCCGAAATCTTATATTGGCGGACAGCTGAGAAATCACCATTTATGGTCCCAAAAGATCTGTTTTCACCAACGTTCATCTAATAGGTATGTTAAAGGGAAGTTATAGTAATAGTTATCTCATATCTAATGAACAGGTTTGGTAGAGGTCCAGCAGCTGGGACCCCCCACTGAGCATGGCAACAGGAATCTCATGTGTAGTGGCAGGTCTGTTCAATTTGATGGAGCTGTTGTAGCTAGCCGAACCCTCTACTCAACTTCTTCTCGACAGTCCCATCTAGATGAATGTTTCTGGGCAGCCTGCCATTCCATTCATAAGGGGTTCATGGGGTACTCTCCAAACTGGGTGACTTCCTTTGCAAATTTCTAAATCCAAAGTATAAACTGGTGATAAGAAATGTGGGTGAATTTCGTGACTAGATGACAGAAGATAGTTGTCCATGACCTTAAAAATGGCCAATTTCCATTACAACTTTCCATCACTAAAGTATGGGAAGTTCTAATGTGGGTTGGTTGAGGGTAGCCAGTTCTCCATAGCCTCCAAAATGGTTGACTTCCATTTCAGCTTCTTATCTCTAAGGTATAAACTGGAGGTAAAAAAATGTGAGTGGGCTTTGTGACTAGATGACGGAAGATATATCTTCATGGCCTCCAAAATGACTCCTTATACGACTTAAACTGTTGCTAAGAAATATGGGTGGGTTTTGTGACTGGGTGACGGAAGACAGTTCTCCATGGCCCTCAAAATGGCCGACCTTAATTGCAGCTTTCAATCTCTATGATATAAACTGGTGGTGAGAAGTGTGTGGGTTTTGTGACTTGGTGACAGAAGACAGTTCTCCATGGCCTCCAAAATGGCTGACTTCTATTGCAACTTCCTATCTCTAAGGTATATATTGGTGGTACGAAACATGGGAGGACTTTGTGACTGGGTGGCGGAAGGCATTTCTCCATGGCCTCCATAATGGCCAACTCCCTTCACGACTTCCTATCACTTAAGTTTAAACTGTTGCTAAGAAATATGGTTGTGTTTTGTGACTGGGTGACGGAAGACAGTTCTCCATGGCCCTCAAAATGGCCGACTTCCATTGCACCTTCCTATCTCTAATATATAAACTGGTGATGAGAAACATGGGTGGGTTTTAGGTCTTGGTGACCTAAGACAGTTCCCCATGGCCTCCAAAATGGCCGACCTCCATTGCACCTTCCTATCTCTACGATATAAACTGGTGATGAGAAACATGGGTGGGTTTTATGTCTGGGTGACCTAAGACAGTTCCCCATGGCCTCCAAAATGGCCGACCTCCATTGCACCTTCCTATCACGAAACCATAAATGGGTGATAAGAAATATTGTGCGTACCGAGAGAAGAGGAACATGGGTAAGTACACGGAAGCTTTAATTATAGGGTAGAAGAGGTAGAAATATCTTTCATTCCTTATCACTGGCCGACGATGAAAAAAAACCCGGAACAATTAACAAGAATTGTTTGGTTGAATCAGAAATGAAGTGTAAAATAAAGCTTTAATTGTATTCAAAGAAAATCCTTCCAGCGAGCGTGTCAGTTAATAGCGCGGCAGTGACCTCGGATCTGTTTTTTATGCTCTCCCTTGTAATAATATTCTTAAGGATCTCCTTCATTAATGCAAGATATTAAACAAAGCACTTGCCGGGTAATATCAAGAGATAACACATTGCATTTTAACACGTCTCTTCTTAAAGCTAAGCCTTTTATGTGTTTTTAATGTGTTTTAAAGAGGCTGTACAAATTAAGACTTGATATGAAGCCAAGAAAGGCCCGTCATAAATCTGCAAAGACTTGTTTATCGCGGCCTGTGATGACTGTACACAAAATTCTCCTATTTATACAGGCGCAGGAGGAGCTCGCTGCTTGCATTGCACACACATTTATGGTTCCCATGCTTTGCCGATAATATTTAGTGTTTCTGGTGTACGGTTAACGAAAAGATATTTCTTGATGTTTCCCGATGCTATCGGTTGGGTCTGGTTTCTTTGGATTTTGTCTACGGTTTTATGTTCTATTGACAAAGGGTTACTCTGAAGTTATAGTTACAGCTGGATAAGTGCAGAAAAAAGGAATAAAGGTAGATGGATGGATAGATATTAGATAGATAGATAGATAGATAGATAGGAGATAGATAGATAGATAATAGCTAGACAGACATGAAATTGAAGCCTAAGGTGCATGTACTCTAAGTACTTTATTTATAGAGTTCTGGTTTTTAGTAGATACAGAGATATAGATAGAAACATCTAGAAAGAGAAATGTATATGGGAGATAGATAGATAGATATTAGATAAATAGATAGATAGATAGATAGATAGGATAGAGTGAGACTTGAAATTGAAGCCTCAGGTGTGCACCCAATGGATCTTTTATACAGTTCTGATATCTTGGGTTTACTAGATAAACATATAGACCTAGAAAGAGAGGCCTATGTATAAACTAAGTAGGTAATTCGATAGATAGATAGATAGATAGATAGATAGATAGATAGATAGATAGATAGATACAGAGATGTGACACATATAGATTCATAAGTAATTGAATTTGAATGAGTGTTCCGAAAAGAGACATATATTTGAGGATAGTCAGATAAATAGATATAAAATGGACAGAGATAAATACTGTAGATAGATAGATAGATATATGGAATACGGTAGATAGAGACATAGATACAGTAGTGACAGATAAATAGATACATAGAGATATTAAAAGATAGATATACCGTATATGAAATACAGACAGATAGATAGATAGATAGATAGATAGACATTTTGTCACTCATCTGGCACTGACTAATCGATACCTGAACTAATACAGATGATATGATATTTTCTATCCTAATCACCTAGCGTTCCTCTCTTTCTACATCTAGTCTACGGCGTCTCGAGGATGGGGGGGGGTTTGCTCATGGATAAATTAATTTGTACTGAGACAACAAACATGAAATGAAAGGGGCTTCAGTGGAGCGGCCGGCCATTCCTCTTGGTCATGTTACAAGAACTCATTTTCCCAAGGATTAGAGGCTGCGGCCTGTGTGGATACATAACCCTGCTTACACTGGGATTCCATTAAAACTTAATCATGTTTTATGATGAAAAAAATAATTTGAGCCCAGTTGAAAGCCTTCCTTGCGGATCTTCATTTGTCACCCTCCTTTTGGTTTCATGCATGATGTCTGCATTGGTCTAATTTAAAGGAAGGTTATTAAGCTTCCTATTAATATTCCGGAGACGCGGGGGTGAAGAGCTGGGGCTTCTTTGGGTAGAAGTGGTGGAATATTTGCTTATTCACTGAGGCCAGGGTGACAGCACTGTAATGGATAAGGGGAGGTGGAAACAGGCCTGAAAGATGGAGGACAGAGTTTGGTGTGGCATCTTCCCCCTGGAGCATATAGATAAATAGCTGTTCTTTGTTCCAGCACTCTGCCACCCATTAGCCCATATATCAATATGGCACTGCCATTTGTTGCAAAGTGCCTGGATTTAATATAAATAGGCCTTGTGGTACATTTAAATAAGGGTCATTTACTAAAGTGCTTCAGGGGCTATCACTGCTCATATCACATGTGAACGTGTGCGTACAGGTCTGATGCGGAAGGGAACATATAGATGGATATCCAAGATAAGGAGATAGAGAGAGGTAGATAGATAGATAGATAGATAGATAGATAGATAGATAGATAGATAGATATGAGATATGAAGGATAGATAGATATGAGATAGGAAGGATAGATAGATAGATAGATAGATAGATATGAGATAGGAAGGATGGATAGATAGATAGATAGATAGATAGATAGATAGATATGAGATAGGAAGGATAGATAGATATGAGATAGGAAGGATAGATAGATAGATAGATAGATAGATAGATAGATAGATAGATAGATAGATAGATAGATAGATAGATAGATAGATATGAGATAGGAAGGATGGATAGATAGATAGATAGATAGATAGATAGATAGATAGATAGATATGAGATAGGAAGGATGGATAGATAGATAGATAGATAGATAGATAGATAGATATGAGATAGGAAGGATAGATAGATATGAGATAGGAAGGATAGATAGATAGATAGATAGATAGATAGATAGATAGATAGATAGATAGAAGGATAGATAGATATGAGATAGGAAGGATAGATAGATATGAGATAGGAAGGATAGATAGATAGATAGATAGATAGATAGATAGATATGAGATATGAAGGATAGATATTAGATATGAGAGATAGATAGATAGATATGAGAGATAGATAGATAGATAGATAGATAGATAGATAGATAGATAGATAGATAGATAATCTACATAGACATGCAAAATATAGAAAAATAGGTATGAGATCAGATAGATGATCTCTCTCTCAGATCTATCTATACTCATATCTAAGTATGAAAGAGACATAAAGCGAGGTGTGACATTGTTAGATAGTTGATAGATGAAGGAAGAAAGAAAGAAAGAAAGAAAGAAAGAAAGAAAGAAAGAAAGAAAGAAAGAAAGAAAGAAAGAAAGAAAGAAAGAAAGAAAGAAAGAAAGAAAAAAAGGATAGATATGAAAGTTAAATAGTTGATAGATCAATAGATATGATATAGATATGATAGATAGATAGATAGATAGATATGAAATGTAATATAGTGTAGTAATCTACATAAATATAAGTCTATTCTATTCGGCCATTTCTCGGTTATCTCTCTTTAGGTGACGGCCGCCATTGTGACTCCCATAATGTTTCCAGTAGATCCTTGAAGTAAATTTACCTTATTAAGAAACTATACGAGTTAGATCACTGCATAGCTCGGTGGATTTGTTACTCAGGAGTCTAGGAAAGCTGAATTACACAATAGACTGGAGCTGTATAATGGCTATATATAGATACAGCGTGAATATTCTCTATGAATCAGTGAGCAGATCCTGGCGCATTCTGGTGTATTTCCTGCTGTACATATAGAATGACAGAGAGAGCGGCCATAATTCACCCAAGGTGCAGATGCAATGAGATCTTAGGCCCCGCCTGGCCATGTTGTGAGTGATGAGCCGCTGGCCTATAATTTATAGGCTGTGACACGCGGACTGCTCGTGTATTATACAGTGTCACATGGTATAAACTTCAATGGACTTTACTTAGTTAATTAAGCCCTGGCTAGAAGCGGCGTGGCGCTGAGGAATGGGCCGGCGAAGGCGACAAATAACACAAATTTAACGGAAATTTTTTTTTTTTACATAAGATCTGTGTAGAAATAAAACCTGATTTATATTATCGCTCTGATTTTTGTATCGAATACATAAAAAGGTGCGGCCATGTTATAGGATTAACTAATAGGAAGGCCTCAGTGAGGCACTAGGTACAAGATACGGGATTATTGCGCCCTGTACCGGGTAAATACTGTATATTCCATGACAATGTTCCACACATCAGCCATTTATAAAACCTATTGTCAAGGGAGATTGTATGGGGAGGTGGGGTGGGGTGGGAGGTTTGGGGTATAACAGTCCGTGGAGTCCTATCTATCCATCTATCTTTCTATCTATCTATCTCTCATATTCTTTCTTGATAGATAGAATAGATATACAGATAGATGGATAATATAATATATATATATATATATATATATATATATATCCATCTGTCTTTTTGTATATCTATTTATTCTATCTTCTCATATCTATCTATCTATCTATCTATCTATCTATCTATCTATCTTCTCATATCTATCTATCTTTCTATCTATCTTCTCATATCTATCTATCTATCTATCTATCTGTCTTCTCATATCTATCTATCTATCTATCTTCTCATATCTATTTATCTATCTTTCTATCTATCTTCTCATATCTATCTATCTATCTATCTATCTTCTCATATCTATCTATCTATCTATCTATCTTCTCATATCTATCTATCTATCTATCTATCTATCTATTTATCTATCTATCTTCTCATATCTATCTATCTATCTTTCTATCTATCTTCTCATATCTATCTATCTATCTATCTATCTATCTATCTATCTATCTATCTCCCCCATATATGAACAGTCAGGTGTTTCGTCTGAATTCCTATCATCCAGCCAGCGTGCAGCCGCATCTGTTCCTGTATCCTATCCAGTGTGCCAGGTAATGATGTGATTTGCCATGTGTCTGGCATTGATGGTATGGAGAGGATGGCCCTCGTAGGCTCCTCATATGCTCCATACTGACGTAACGTTTGGCTATTACTTTCCACAGAGGTCAGGCTGATCAATAGTCAGACATGTGTACATCATCTGCTGCAAAGCTGAGAAATGATCCCTAAGCCGGGGCCGCATTCATTCAATCTGAAATCTGTTTCTTTTGCTTAACAAATGAATAATTTGTCATGTAATCAAAGAATTGGACGGCACCTGCAACGTTTCGATCTGGCAGGGCCAATTAATCATAGGAATCAGAGAGTTTATTTTTGTAAAGATGGGATATTTGCCATCTGAAATCCATGCACTATTGATAGGCAGAATATGTATAGTATCGGCCGCTGAAGGTTATTGATTATGGTACAGTTTAGATTTATTGGGAAAATTTATAGGATTATTTTTATCAGAACCAGCGTCTGAATGGCCCATCAAAGTACCAGAGGACATTCCAGTGGGCCCAGGCTCTAACACATTTGAAAGTTATTAAGGTCTACTCTATAGGGGTTGTTGGAAGATGGGCCTCTGGAATTTTTGTTATCTGGTGTGCCCAAGAAACCTCAGTCTGACATTGATCGGAACGTCTGTGTACAGTCGAATCCCATACTAGACTGGGGTATCTTGGCTTGGCCAGAAAAAAACATCCCCAAACCTATAAGGAACATGTTCTTGGTTATCAGGTAGCAAGTTGTAACTATAAAAACTCTGGGCTTTAATGTGAAATAAATAACTAGGTCCCACTTACCATGTGACATTTATTAGAGGAGGTTTTGGACCCCCCTCAGGTACAGTGGCAGGGTTCAAATGCCATCTCTATATCCCTATATCAGCACCTTTTTCTAACAAGGGTATGGGAATCAACCGTGAATGAAGATGGGTTGAGCATGTGATCTACTCTGCGGTCAGTTCCAGGCAAGGTTGTCTTCTGATTGACCTTCATATTGGACAGTCCAGTGAGAGTATCAGAGGACCCTCTTTTATTCTGGTAGGCCAAGACAAGCCATGCCTTTTTGGAGAAGGGGCTGTTGGACATGAACCATTTTTGGACAGATTTAGGTTGGATGTCCATAGGCAACCAACACCTTGGACGCCACGTGAACAAATATTAACTTAATGTGTAAACTTTACTGAGGCCTACTTCTGCTCTCCTAACCAAATCTTTAGGTTAGGGAATTAAATTAAACTAAACAAGCCATAACCAAGTCCCAACAGTGGTCTGCAGAACTTCATTCTCTCCATGACCTTCAGCAAGTGATCTGACTCTTATATGCTACCAAGAACTTTGTGTAGAGAGGGGTCCAGTAGATAAACAAGTCCCAAAGGTATTCAGAAAGGATCTCCCACATTAGCTAATGCCCAACCATGAGTTGACCTCTAACCACCAGTAGTGTTCTAGTGTTGACCACCATCTTCAGAGATAGCGTTCATCCACCTTTGCCACGTCTCCTAGTCTGGCCCATTTCTTGACTATATCCATCGCCTAAGTGTCTTTCTACTGTAATTGGTGAAAACCAATTACCGTCCTGATTTCCAGCACTTGAACATAAGAAGGCGCAATAACCACGATAGACGTCTGAGCTCTCCGAAGCTTTAATTTAGTTTAACTTTGCCTTTTTTTCAATTAAACGTTCCTCTGCCTCTATTAAGAAGACTTCGAGTTTGTTATTGATCTGAAACACTTCACAACCTAAACGTAAATATTTCTTCTGCCTGTTTTCTGCACTTATCCGTGATCAAAAAGCAATTAAAATAATTATTACGAAGCGATCTAAAACACAGCTGACTAATGAAGCAAACAGACAGTGAGCAAGATATGGCTTCTTCACATGCATTAATTTCTCTCTAGAGAGACACTTCTCACAAGGAGACAGCTCAGATCTTAACAACATGAATAGGCTCTTCTTTTTTTTTTTTTTTTTTTGTAGGCGGGACTGTTTTATTTTATACATTTTTTTCCATTTTTTATTTTTTTTGTTATTGATATAGTTATAACTTTATTTCTTTATTTGCAGTTTTTTCCAAACATTGTTATTATTTATTGATAGTTTTTGTTATTTGAAGTCAAATTATTTTTTATTTTTTTTCCCAATGTTATTTTATTTTGAGTCAACTGCTTGTTGTTGTTGTTGTTGTTATTATTATTATTATTATTATTATGTTATCATTGTGTTTATTCCATACAATTTATTTAATAGTAATAATAATAAAAAAAATATAATAATAATAATAATAATAATTATTATTATTATTATTATTATTATTATTATTATTATTATTAAATTGTATGGAATAAACACAATGATAACATAATAATAATAATAATAATAATAATAATAATAGTAATAATAATAATCTATAATATCAAATATAGTAGTAAATTATTATTATTATTATTTATTATTATTATTATTATTATTGTCATTATTTCTATAAATATTTTCCTAGTATTTCTAATACTTACTAGTAATATTTTTTATTATTGTGTTATTATTCCATACAAATTTTATATTCTATATGATATTGTATATGTTATTAATAATAAAAATATTAAATATAGTAATAGTAAAACTACTACTTGTAAATTATTATATTATAAAGCAATAATTCTGTATTATAATAATATTGATATTAATACTACTACTAATTTTATATTATTATTATTATTATTTGCAAAAATGATACAATTTGCTTATTTTATGCATCCTTGTATTTTGTTATATATTATTTATTACTATTTATTCAATATTCCTATTTATTACCATTTTATACTATTTTTATGACTTAGTTATTTACCACTTTATATAATTTTTAGGTTTGGGGTCTATATTTCTGCACTGAACCAACCCAATTCCTTAAAAATCATATTTTTTTGTCTCTACCCCCGGAGTAGTTTTGTGCAGTCTTAGCAGTTTTCTGGAAGTGTTTGGCCTGCGTTGGCACCTTTGGCCGGTTTCACCTTACTGCAATAGGTAACGGTCCATTACTAGCGGCATCTTCTTATGTCCCCACGCCATAAGTCTCTTTCGTAGACTCCTTGAGTACACGGATACTGATATAGGATCCTTACTTTAAGACGTAAGAATTGAGTTTCTGCAGTGTCGTTGTTTAGAGATGAAATAAGGTTCCCAAAAGAAAATGATTATCGGTTATCTAATATGTCTGAAAAGTGCCGAGGTCAGGCCTTAGGACGGAGTCAGCACTGCATGGATTTGCCTGTTTAAGACTTATGATATCTCTATGAAATCAGATATAAGGGAGCATAACTTATTCTCTGCATTGTGTTCAAGTGGCCTCGGACAGACTGTAAATTATTTTAACTCTTGCTCGCCCAGTGCGGGCTAAATTATTCATGTAGCAGAGCTGAGATTGTCATTGGGTTGCGATCATATCCTTGCAGTGCTATGGAAAAACAGTGATGACACACTCAACTCTGCTACATCTCTATATATAGCTATAAGGGGGAGAAACAAGAGCGAATGGTTGTGTTCCAAGCACGTGGTTCAGATTCTTGCTAGTGGCACACTGGAGGTTGCAGATATGTGCGCCCTTACCTTACAGGGGTTCTCCAGGTTTAATAATTGATGATCTATCCGTAGGGGTCCGACATCCAGGACCCTAGCGGATCATCTGCCTAAAGGGATAGCTGTACTCTCGGAATACCTTATCCACTTCATAGGCCATTTGGGTTTATTTGGCTTTCTATAAAGAGTCCACATTAATCTTCAAACAACTTACCAGTGTCAGATAGGTCATCAGCTCATAAGCTTTGAGAATCCCTTTAAGGGTTTCCAGTTCCTACCAAACGAATTCAATACAATATCACAACCTATTAACCCAACCTTTGCAATTGCAATACACAACATCACCACTGGGTGTTTGCACACAGACAAATATAGGATAGACATCTTGTGACAAAGTATTGCAAAATCGCATTGTTTTGAAAAGCTGACTATCTCAGGGCACATGTGTTTGGACATGTCCAGTCCAGAAGGGTAAGCAAAAAAGGACAAAACGGTACATCATGGCATGTCCATTGGATTCTATGATATGCATACTGAGTCGTGATGATATGGGGCCCATAGGGTTTACTGGCTCCATCAGTGTTTTTATACTAATGGCCTATTCCTAAGCTAGGCCTTAGGTTTCTGATCTGAAGCTATTGCTATGGATGGGGCTGGGAAAAGCTGGTGACACCATTATACATTGGATGGGGCAGTAGCTTTAAGATAAGATAAGATGATCCTTTAATAGTCCCACATTGGGGAAATTTCATTTATGCCTAGTAGTCACTTCTAACACCAGTAGAGTGTCAGATCAGCTGATCATTTCAGGGCCCCGGTGTCAGACACCTACAGATCAGATCGTGACACCCCATCCTATGGCCTGATGGGGCTGGAAAATCCCTTTAACTCATGTGCACTGTCAGGTACAGCCTATAAGTGGCTATAGATTCTGTATTACATATCCATGCAGCCCAGATCCATTATATAGATCCATCTATAGCCACGGCCATGGGAACATTAGATTGTCAGTTCTTGAGGACCTCGGATGGATGCGCCTTGAATTAAGTTCTAGGATTATACCGCACCATGGACTAGGCTAATACAGATAGATAACAATGTAGCTGAGCAGAATAAATGGAGCTGCCGGAGACAATAGGGAAACAGGAGCCTTCGAAGGATAATTACTGTAAGATATCCCTGTATTATTTCGCTTTCATATTTCCAGTGCAGCAAGAAATCTTGCTTGGCGTGCCAGCATTTGGCAACATGAGTTGAGTAGTAAAGTGTACCTGAGCTAGCGGGAGCCTGCCAGCCTCTGCAAGCCCACTGAGAGCATCTGTCTTGCCAGCACCTTGCTCCCGCTGTCTCCTCTGCAGGCTCTCCCATTCTTCTGACTGAGAGCATAAATCATCCACCTGTCAGGAGTGCAGGCTGCTCGGATTATGCAATGCCTGCCTTCATTTGGAGATGGTGTGAACAGAAGATTGCTGCAAATGGCCTGCATTCATTTTAATGCTATTATAGCATTTCCACAGCTCTAATGAGGAATCAAGGTGATGACAATGAAAGTCTTCGTACACCTGGCTGTGATCGGGGCGCATATGCTCAGACGTCAAAAGTTACAGCAAGAAAAAAAATAGTACAAAAAAAAAAAAAAAATAAGATGAAGAGACTGGGAAAAAAATTATATTATTGAAGTGGGTGATATACGGGGAATGATGCAGCAGAGCTGAGGTTGTGATGTGCAATACTGGAGAAGGGGAAAAACACCCAGAAATAAAATAATACATAGATAGGTGTATGACAGCGAGTGAGGCTTAGTGACTTATATCTATCTATCTATCTATCTATCTATCTATCTATCTATCTATCTATCTATATCTACTCTATCTATCTATCCATCCATCCATCCATCTATCTATCTATCTATCTATCTATCTATATCTACCCTATCTATCTATCTATCTATCTATCTATCTATCTATCTATCTATCTCCTATCTATCTATCTATCTATCTATCTATCTATCTATCTATCTATCTCCTATCTATCTATCTATCTATCTATCTATATCTACCCTATCTATCTATCTATCTATCTATCTCCTATCTATCTATCTATCTATCTATCTATCTATCTATCTATCTCCTATCTATCTATCTATCTATCTATCTATCTATCTCCTATCTATCTATCTATCTATCTATCTATCTATCTATCTATCTCCTATCTATCTATCTATCTCCTATCTATCTATCTATCTATCTATCTATCTATCTATCTATCTATCCATCTATTGTATCTTACCCACATATATTTATGCATCTCTATCTATATATTTTACTACCATTTCTCTAATCTTATATCTATTCTACTGTCTAGTATCCGTCTATCTATCTATGAATCTGTTTGTCTCATCTATATATCTAGATTTTTTTGGGTGCTGATCTTAATTCATCTTGTAGTCTATATGGCACTATGTGTGTATTGTGGAGGTAATAAGAATAATACCAGAGCTTTGCAAATTTCTGCTTTTTCTGATCTATTTCAGTAAGATTTAGTAGGGGGATTCCTTGCAAGACCATTCCTAAGAAAATATTTTAGGCAGACAGTACATAGATAGATATCAAAAATACCATAGATAAATAGATACTGTACATAGATAGATACAATAGATAGATAGATAGATAGATAGATAGATAGATAAAGATACCGTAGATAGATAGATAGATAGATAGATAGATAGATAGATAGATACCATAGAAGTCTATTCTGGCTGACCATTCCCCATTCATACTGCTTACACCTGCAGTTATCTCTCCTCTGATTGGCTTGCTCGTTTGGCAAATTACTTGTTTCTCAGCCTAAGTCAATAGACCGGTCAAAATCACCCAAATGCCGATAAGTTAACCCTTGCAACATTGCAGTAGATTCTGTTCCAAGTCTCTCGATGCGGCAGCACCACCAGTAACCCGTCCTGTACAATACCCTATCAATCCTAACCTGACGGATGTAGCCGAGCCGAATCTGTCATTTAGCTCTGTATCCCTATACGCAGCCCATCCATGGACCGGACAGACCCAGCTCTGCTATATCCGTACCATTAGTATTATTATGGCTTTCGGTGGAGGAGAGACTGTAACACGAGAGTAAACAATAACCTATGAATTAATCTCTGTCCTTTAGCTACAGGGGAATAAGCTTCATCATCTGCGGCGTATTTGCCGGATGAAAAGCCCCTGACAGTCGTCTGTGCGCGGCACGTCACGCTCACAGAATACGCTGTCACGGAGCTATTTGAATACACTGACATGCTTATTATCATGTTTTAAGACCACTGACAATGGCGGGCGCGCACAATGGCATGTTTTGCCAATCAACTGTACATGAAATGTATTTCGCCTTTGTCTGAACATCCATATTATAAGCTGACAGCATTTAGTGTTTAGGCAGATTTTTTTTTTTTTCCCGCCGTCTGTATTTTCTTCACCTTTTGTCATGTAAATAAAATGGTCTCGGCTCCGCTATGTAAACTCGACTGATATGAAAGCAAACATATTATAATAATAGTATCCGTCTATCCAAAGACATTGTCATATTGATATCAGAATCCGCTGCCATGATCGGAACCCAATGTCACTAGAGTCTTTTATACATCTCTCTTAAAGGGCCAGCGTTGAAATATTATCTTAGTGCTGCAATTTATGACGGGGTCCTGATTTTTTGGGGCTCGCTTGCTTGGGATGGTTAGATTGGTGTGTATTCGGCATGCTCTGCAACATTTATCAGCCATTTACATGAATTTATAGAAAAAATGCTAATGGGGCCCCGATCCTAGTGCGTGCTCAGGACGCCATATTGGTTCCCCATCTCTTCAGTTTAATGAGAAAGAGACCCCCATGCAAGGTCTGAACTCAGTCCAAGATCCTGTTGTCCAAGGGGACTTCACCAAAAATGTGCTACAGAGAAGGACAGCAGGACTATAGACATTTGGGGGTAGTTGGGGGGTCTTGATTTTTCATCAGGGTCCAAAAGCATAGGGCATACAGGAAACCCAAGTGGTCACCTCTTTCTTCTCATCTAGAAAGTTATAGTAACTGGAGGGGTATAATGGCAGACACAGGCCCTACATCTAATGGGATATAATGGAAGACATGGGCCCTACAGCTAAGGGGATATAATGGCAGACACGGCCCTATATCTAAGGGGATATAATGGAAGACACGGGCCCAGAGGTAAGGGGGTATAATGGCAGACATGGCCCTATATCTAAGGGGATATAATGGCAGACACGGCCCTATATCTAAGGGGTATAATGGCAGACACGGGCCCAGAGGTAAGGGGGTATAATGGCAGACACGGCCCTATATCTAAGGGGATATAATGGAAGACACGGGCCCTACAGCTAAGGGGGTATAATGGAAGACACGACCCTATATCTAAGGGGATATAATGGCAGACACGGCCCTATATCTAAGGGGGTATAATGGCAGACACGGGCCCAGAGGTAAGGGGGTATAATGGCAGACACGGCCCTATATCTAAGGGGATATAATGGAAGACACGGGCCCTACATCTAAGGGGGTATAATGGCAGACACGGGCCCAATGGTAAGGGGGTATAATGGCAGACACGGCCCTATATCTAAGGGGATATAATGGAAGACACGGGCCCTACAGCTAAGGGGATATAATGGCAGACACGGGCCCAATGGTAAGGGGGTATAATGGAAGACACGAGCCCTACATCTAAGGGAATATAAAGGCAGACATGGGCTCTACAGCTAAGGGGGTGCCATTTTTTCTCAGCGATAAGGCCTATTCCATCAACAGCTACTCCTACTACTCCACCAAACACATGCAAGCTCAGCTTCAGACCTTCTATAGCTATGATTGACCAAGAGCTACTCCCCTAAATACATGCACACTCACCTTGAGGCCTACAATAGCTCGTACGGCTGACATCTACTCCTCCGACTCTCCAAACACACGCACAGTTAACTTAAAACCTTTAATAACTAGTTCACCCAAAAGCTACCCTTCTGACTCCCCCAAACACATGTACGCTCAGCTTGGTTGAGCATGCAAGTGTTGTCAATGGAGAGAGTAGGTTGGAGCCAGGCAACAATAATCCCCAGGAATCAGCCATGTTGAATTTCATCATGCCCGATCCATCATTCCTGCAACATCTATTATAGGTGTAGAGTCATGACCCTACAAATGGGGAGACCCTACAAATGTGGTGACCCTAAGCTATCTTTCTGGGGGGCCAGGTTGATATGCTGGGGTCTGATGACACTCCCTTTAAGGCTCTAGGCTGGTTCTCAGCAGGATCTAGTGGCAGATTATTGCACGTGTACAAGAGGAATCATTATTTTACCGTCCAGTGATAGCGGAACAACATCTGGGAACGAGCATTAATAATATATCGATGGGCCATCAAGGGACTCTTCCAAACAAACATCCTGGCATGGAAGGATTGCAGACACTGTTGTCTCTCGAGCTCCCTCCCTCCATGTCCCCGGGCTTGTGTAATGCCAGAACAGGCTCTCATCCAACCAATATCCTCAGAGCAGCTATTCCGGTGCATCCTCCTTGGGCACAGGCGGCAGGATAGAGCTTTGCCTTGTAGGAGTGAATTATGGCTTGTTACGTCGTCACTTACACACCACAGTCACTTTAGGAAGCTTCGCCATTGACTTTATCGAATGTGCTTATAATAATCCTGAATATTCAATGAAGAAAGAGAAAAGTTTAAGCTGCGGCTTCAGATGACGTAAAGCCCGATGTCCACCCTTGAACGTCTGAATAGTTCCAAAACATTGTGCCCATAAATTTCTTAATATATCCTTATGGCGGCTGCAGAGCCTTTAATTTTTTTTATATATATATATATATATAAAACTCTATATCCCACTTGGGCCCTGTTCACATGGCAGACTTTGAATTGCCATAAAATTCCGTACTAAGGTCCACTCCTCTGAGCCTAATCCACAAGTAAAGGTCGTGGCGGAGAGCCAGTGGGCTAAAAAGTGAAGGTAGAAGTCTTCCTTAAATTCCTCTTCCATTTCATCCATGTGAATGTACCCTTGAATGATAATATTCTTCTTTCCGACACCACCACTGGGGGAGCTAAGAAGCCTGCTGCATTCTATGTGCCCCTGCTGCATTCTATGTGCCCCATTAAAGAAGTCATGTAATGAAAAATAGTTACCCTTTATTTAGAAGATAAATTGCTGATCACTGAGACCACTACCGATCCTGAGAAGGTGGGGTATTGCTGCCCCATTGTGAATGCAGCTGAACCCCTGGTGGACAACAACGTACCCTACAGAGTGCTGTAAATCGGCTACCTTTGGTGATCTCATTGAGGTGCATGGGTGCATCAGAGTCTTCCAGGGATACGGCTGCCTTCATAGAAGCTGCATTTGGACTCTTATTTAAATCTTCCTCCACAATAGCCTCCCTTCTGCCACATCTGGACTCCTCCAAACCCTCCTCTTTATTTTCTACACTGTAAAGGGTCCTCTGTTTCAGACAAGTCTTTCTTTGTAGAACGTAATTCCCAGTGATCCGCTTTAAGAGATAAAGTATTCAATTTCCCAATTTCTTGAGATTTCAGGATCGATTTTAAAATCCGATTTCCGATCATTTTCCAGCCGATCCCGATTGCGATCGTGAAATTTGCTCGATCACCGATCGGGATCCGATCTTTCCCGATCACTCAACCCTAGTCAATGCTTCTCTATGGTAAAAGTCACTTTTAGGGTTGAGCCGATCTTGAGATTTCAAAATCCGATTTCCGATCATTTTCCAGCCGATCACGATCATGAAATTTGCTCGATCGCTGATCGGGATCCAATCTTTTCCGAACCCGATCGGAATAATGCAGGACAGGGCAGGTCCTCCAAGGCGAGAGGACACTCTTTGTAACCTGCCAAGAAATAAAGATTCCGGTCTTAGCCCTCCTCTAATAACTCAGAATTCCCTACTATGTGGATGAGTTTTCTAAACTGGACAATAAGACGAACCTGAGTTTAGATGGACAAGAAAATTTTTGCAAATTTTTAACAACTAAATAAAAAAATCTATCGGTCGGAATAATCCAGTATTGTTTCACGCCCTGAAGTTCACTGAGTCGATGCGAGCGCTCATCCTGCAGACAGAGGGCAGAGAGATGATGTCATGGCTTATCTCTAGAGGTTAGCCAAATGTTTCCTGTTTCTTCCTCCCGAACTCCTCTCTAGATCTGGTTTCAGCAGGAACCGCAGGCAGTAATGTCTGTTTTAGGAACTCTTCTAGGAGATCAATAGGGAAAAAAGCTATAGAAACTTTAAATGGCCCTGTAAATGTGAATAAGAGGGAATATTGCTGATGGGGAGGTGTCTGCGGGGTTATTTTACAAATGTCAGAGGCTTACTAAGTACTTTGTAAAACCTTTATCCAAAGTGCAACGACGACATAATAACAGTCCGCCGTTCTCGCCGCCATTAATTTATTGTTGTATTTATGGCGTACTCTCCGGATTGTATTTACCCCTAATAAGAAAATTATGAAGGCAAAAAAATTAAATGTAGCAAATCGCTTGCAATGAGGAATCCTCTGGTGTAACATTCGCCCGTTGCCTTTCATGATGGATTTGAGACAAAAATGGATTTTGCTAACCGGAAAAAATATTCAAGTTTTACACGGACGGTTGTTTCGAATTTACAAATTCAGGGATACGTGGTTGATGTTTGCGGTGATCATATCTCGTGAAAGTCTCGATATTCTGCAAGATGAGCGAAATATATATTAAGTTGGACTTAATTTATTCTACCCTGTGGACAGGGGACGTGCGGGTGCAGAGGTGGCAATCGCTACCGGGCCTTGGAGTCTGGGGGATGCCCAAAGGACTCTCTATAATATAAGAAGAAACCAGTGTTATAAATAGCACACAGTAAGTGGGGGCCCCATTACAGCTTTTGCCCTGGGGCCCAGAAGCTTAAAGTGACTACCAATATATGAAGCTTCTATAGGCCCCATGGATAGAGGGGCCAGGTTGTTTCAGCCCCATTGCTACTGTTAAGTTCCTATGGAGGGCTCCCATCTCCAGGGGAAGTGTATTGTTAGCAAACAAGGAATGAAGAATTGGCTCAAACGGGTAGATGGTGAACTGGCACCAGGCCCCTCTGCCCTTGGTGTTAGGTAAGGGGGCCCATTTTCATTCTTAGTCTATGTATTTAGATGTGGCAGGCTCTTATAGGATACCATATATTATAAGCATGTCCTCTTCTGGGGCTGGACAACAGTCCCAAATACCTAACCAGTTGATGCCATTTGGACGCCATTTTTTTAAAATGATTCTTGGATTCTCTTCCTATGGCCAAGTTCTTAACACCTTTTAGGGATGCAGTAAATCTGATCAGGGTCCTATAGCAGCTCTATAGTCTCTATGGTATATAAGCTTAGGGGGATACACCAAAAAGAAAGGGAGACCCATTTACAGACAGCTGTTTTGGGGTTATTGCCCCTCATCAGTGTGAAATAGACTATTGGCTGGCTGGGTTACAGGTCATAGATGTGAAACAGAAGAGTTACTACGTCTCCTTAAGTAGACTGATACAGGGACTTCTAGACCATACCTGCCCTGCTAAGGCTTCTGGGAGGACAATAAGCAAATAAGTCCTCCATGGTGGGACAAAAAAAACATGCTCTAGCGCCACCTTTTGAAAGGTAGCTCCCTATAGATCAATGCCTAGTGGCATGACCTGGGTATGCAGAAGACAATAAATTCATGTCACTTGAAGCCCTGGGAAACAAAGTGTAAAGTAATATTCTCATTCCGGAGCTCATACAATGCACAGAGCCATAAAGCATTCTGCTAAGTTAAGACGTTGCGATTAAGGCAAACACTAACTGATACTCCTGCAAAATTCACGCTGCGACCACGAGACTCTTTAAAGTCTAATTTTGGCCATACATGAGCGTTCCTCACCGGCCCAGATAACATTCGTCTTTCAATGGGAACAAGTGTTGAATACCTCTAAGACCAGAAGCTTAGGATTCCTGCAATGAAAACGCCGCTTCCTCGCAGGAGAAAGATGTCATGGTATTTGTTAAATATAACATAGATGCATTTCAGCTCTGCGGGAGCGCCGGGCTCTGCTTCCCGAAACTGACACAAATTGAAAACGGGGGATGTGGACAGAATGCAGATGGGGGATGAAATGCAAGTAACTTCATTGCGCCTCATGCATTAAGGACGACTGTCAGATGAGGAATCGTCAGCGACACAAAAGCCGCTCACGCCTTGTATTCCATTATATTGTTTCTTCAGGGTAAGTTCACATGGCGAGAATTTTGCAGCAGAATCCACTGCCTCCCATTCATTTCATATCAAAACTTCAGGCAGATTCTGTCCGAACCTACCATTGAGGTGAATGGAAGAAGGAAACTTCTTGCCAAGATGTCCATGGCCTTTACATGGTGGGACCAAATTGTGTCCCATGAATGTATCCTAAAGCTCCATGTACATGGTTGTCTGTACTACTAGCCCAGAAATAACGTATGTCCACTCTTATGATGCCCCAATATCGTATACATCTAATACCCTCCTATTATGGCATGCATTGGAACCTTCTTCTCAAGGCACTGGGAATATGCAATATGCACGTAGGGTAACCATGATAAGAGTCGGATAAGGCCCATGGTTATATTCACTCTTGCCCCATTGTTTCCGCATAACGGAGGATATTATTGTGTCCATATGTTATTTGCTCTTTCCTTGTAGGGATAAGTAAGCCAAGTCAGGTTAATTTCCAATTTTACAAAAATTTTTGTGTTCACCACCCACAAACTGTTATACTTTGGGGCCTCTACAGAGTGGGCCATAAGTATGGATACACCCAGATAAAATGGAAGTGGTTGCTGATATCACCTTACTGGATCTTCACGGAGTACACCATAGCCTTCAAATGATCCCAGACATAGAAGTCCAAGGGAGTGAGATCTGGAGGCCTTGGGTGTATCCATATCTGGGTGTATCCATACTTATGGCCCGTCCTGTAGAGTATAATAAGTGAAGGCCCAGGGGAGATGTGGAAACATAACAAAGTCTTACTCACTTCTCCTGGGCTCCATCGTGGAGTTTGGTGGGGTCTCTGGGCCTCTTCTGGCTTACTCACCTCTACTGGACTCCATCGTGCAGTTTGGTGGGATCTCTGGGCCTCTTCTGGCTTACTCACCTCTACTGGACTCCATCGTGGAGTTTGGTGGGGTCTCTGGGCCTCTTCTGGCTTACTCACCTCTACTGGACTCCATTGTGGAGTTCAGTGGGGTCTCTGGGCCTCTTCTGGCCTCCCAAATGACATCAGTGGCCTACGGGGACTGATAAGGTCCAGTCACATGGGGCGTGCCAATCTCAGGAGGCTTGAAGAGGACAGGGATCCACATCGAAAGCTGCAATGACGTCGTACAGGGTTGAGTAGAACTGTGTATTAAGTTTCCAAACCAAATCTTGGCTTTAACTTATTATACTCTCTGGTCTAGAGAGGTAAAAAATCCTTCCCGACGCGAAAACCAACAATGAATACTCAACCTATATCCTCTTCTCATCTCCAAAAATCTACCCATAACCATAATGTGCAGGGTGACCTATGGATGTGACAAATATGTTCCTGTTATTTTTGCAAAAACATCAAAAAGAATGAAGATGATGGAAAAGTCATAAAAACATCTTCCAAATCAAAAGCAAGGCCCACCTCAAACCGCTGCCAGGGAAATGGCATATTGGGGGGGTTTACCGTCACCGTAAAATTTTTAGAAATATTTTTATTTTTTATTTGTATTTTTCAGTTTCTTCCTGTAATAATATAATATCTATGTTCTATATTGAGCTATTGTCTTATTGAAAGGCGGCAGACATACATTAGTCCCCTCTGCAGATTACCGGGGTCACAAATAGATAACATTTCTTGCCCGCGGTCACGCAGAGCCAAGGAATGTGTCACTGTCCCCTGCAGCCATGTAGGTAATAAAAGATGGTATCTCAAACATATTGCATTAAATATTAGCTACAGGGTAAGTGGACCATTGTAAAAATAGCAATATACAGCGGAACAATCCAGAAGTGTGTCCCAGTGGTCAGTAAGGAGTGATTTAAGAATCTCATTGCACAGTAGCGGGATGGAGTAAAGTGCTGTCATCCTATAAAGAGTCCGTCACGGCCTTAGGGACAGGCAGAGGCTGCAGAGAGTCTCCTATTATAGGCAAGTCCATAGACCCGGGCTGACCACGGCCCTACTCTTTCTTATGAATGATATGTAATAGGGTGATGACAAGCCATTGAGTCTGAGCAGGAATACAAGGGGATGGTGATAGGGATGAGGAAACGCAGGTTACACCGCCTGCGGCCTATTATGGGAACAGTGTATGGCTTAGTGATGTATGTGAAGGTATATCCCTGTATAGGCTGTGTAGTGTAAATATAGAGTCTGGGGGGTCGGTATACTGCACGGCCATGGCTTCAGTATTCTGATGTATTCTGTTTTATACAATTATACTATTACAGTCTTCACATTACTATAATACCTTACCTTTCTATATCTATCTATCTACAGTCTCTATCTATCTATCTATCTATCTATCTATCTATCTATCTATCTATCTATCTATCTATCTACAGTCTACATCTCTCTATCTTTTTATCTATTTATCTATCTATCATGTATCTATCTACAGTTTCTATCTATGAACTATCTATCTATATCTATCTATCTACTACAGTGTCTATCTATCTATCTACTACAGTATCTATCTATCTATCTATCTATCTATCTATCTATCTATCTATCTATCTATCTGTATATCTAGTACAGTATCTATCTATCTATCTATCTATCTATCTATCTATCTATCTATCTATCTATCTATCTATCTGTATATCTACTACAGTATCTATCTATCTATCTATCTATCTATCTATCTATCTATCTATCTATCTATCTATCTATCTATCTATCTATCTATCTGTATATCTACTACAGTATCTATCTATCTATCTATCTATCTATCTATCTATCTATCTATCTATCTATCTATCTATCTATCTATCATGTATCTATCTACAGTTTCTATCTATGAACTATCTATCTCTATCTATCTATCTATCTATCTATCTATCTACTACAGTGTCTATCTATCTATCTATCTATCTATCTATCTATCTATCTATCTATCTACTACAGTATCTATCTATCTATCTATCTATCTATCTATCTATCTATCTATCTATCTATCTATCATCTATCCATGTAGAGTACAAGTCTGGTGTCATGCTAGTAGAGTCTATAGATAGATAGATAACTTATACAATCTATATTTACACAACTTGAAACAAGCATCACTGTACAGTTGTTCTATCTCCTATCTATCTCTCTCTCTATCTATCTATCTATCTATCTATCTATCTATCTATCTATCTATCTATCTGTCTGTCATTTTCTTATTTCTTTCTACTTCAATATCCACCTATCTCTAGCTATCTACAGTATCTATCCACCCATCTATCTATGACCTATCCATCAATCCATCTCTTTATCCGCAGTTGGATTTATGTTGTATATACATATAATATACATGTACTATAATCTCCCGTCATTTCCACGTCGCCTCCCACTTGAGGCGATAGCCTGGAGCCGGCGGCTGATTAAATTGGTGGTATATAGGGTAGATGTAATGAATGCCCTCTCCAGTCCTCGCTCCTGTACTATCCGGAGTGCCGCTCGCGCTTCTGTCAGCCCCGGAGTTAAGTGCATCCCCTGTATTTTAATGTAAGCAAGACTAATAACACAAAATGTAAAGAGGATGTCAGCGAGGGTCACAAGTGTTGGGTCTTGACAGATTGTAGCCTAGCCTTACAAGAGCAGTATCATCTCATTTGTCACTGTGCCGCGTGTAAAATTAGAAAATAGGGGGCCTTCTATCACCGCATCCCTTTAATTGGTTACAAGATTTCCTCTGCTAATAGTATGGAGACAATGTTGCCAATGACGGAAGCGGATAACATAAGCCGGGGTAGTGAAGTTACCGCCGGGGCTTGGGTTGGGGGTGTCACGGACTCTATACCGGGCCGGGGCGTGGGTGTCCGCCATTACCTGTAACCTAGACGGGTCACGATTTGTCATTGTCTATTTTCACTGTAAACTTTGAGAGTTCTTTTACAGACAGGGCGCTTGTCATAGTAATTAGGCCGTGTGTTCATAAAACACGCCGACGACGCTATTATTGCAGATTAAATTAAATAATGAGCCGCGTTTTACTGTTTATAAAGCAATTTGCGAGTAACAAACGGCCCTAATTGAGGCAGGTTATAAATAACCGCTAATGCCACTCCAGGTTTTTTTTTTTCCCTACGCAAACTAATATTTTCGATAATGATCGTTTTATTATAATTGTCGGGGAAATATTTACCGTCGTGACAAACTGAGTGCCAAAGGGAAAGAAGAACGTGCGGGAATTTTTGGATTTTTTTTTTCTTTGGCACGTTGGCCTACTTAAAGAGATATTATAGGTTCATGGATGACAGGTGACGGGTCCAATGACTGGGCCCCCCTGTCAGAAGGGGGGTCCTGTGTGCCCGTACGAATAAAGTGACAGGTCGTACATGTGCATTCAGTTCTATAGGACTAGTAGAGATAGTCGAGAGCTAGGATCTAGCATGGTGGCTAAATAAGATGAGATAATCCTTAAGATAAGATGCGATAAAGAGGTTTTCTGGGACTTGGATTGATCGGTATAGGACTGGTAGGGACCCCACTGATCATCTAATTGAAGAGGCTGCAACATTTAGAGGACCACCGTACATATCGTACGGACTATGCTTGGTATTACAGCTCAGTCCCATTCATTTGAATGAGACTGAGCCCATGAATGTGAACGAGGAAGAGGCTGTGGTAGTATCAAGCACTCAAGCCTCTTCAAACAGCTGATCGGCAGGGTTCCCAAGTGGCGGACCTCCATCGATCACCTATTGATGACTTATACGAAGTCCCAGAAAATCCTCTTAAAGGGGTTTGCAGAATTGGAAGGAGATTCCAAAAAGAGCGCTGCACCTGTCCATGGGTGGTGTTTGGCATTGCAGCTCCGGTGAAGGGAATCCTAAAAATAGGAATATGTGTGGGATTAACCATTCGTTCTATATACATTGATAGTATTGGGTATATTAGCCCATACAATATAGGAAAGGCGGAGTACATAGAGTGGGGTCTGCTGTTCTGGGTTACAAAGAGTGTCTCTGGTCCCGGAGGATCCGTCCTGTCATTGATTTGAATGGACACTGTGTAATGCTTACTTTGGCCTGTGGAGGCAGTGTAGGGAAACACAACACAGGTTTCACAGCCAATCTTTGGGGGGGTCACTTTGGGAATTAACTTTATTTTCAATAGACCATTCTAACAAGTAAGGAGAGGATCCCTTTAAGCCATAGGTGAAAATATCTGCTATATTAGATACGGGTCTCATTTCCAGGAAGGTTAGAGTTAATCTTGCACAGTCGTGCATTTTTTTTTTCACCGTAGGAATAGCACAGGCAGGAATAATGAATAGGCCGCGCCATTATTACAACTAAAAGAGCACGACGTCTCCTGGCGGGGAAGCACTGGGGAACCCATCGGTGTATAATGTCCCCCTGGTACTCGCAGGTGCTAAAAATTTCATCACAACATCCTTACCCAGCAGTTCACACCACGCTGAGACTTTGTAATATCGAGTCCAGGTTGTGTTATCTCGAGAGCTACAAGGATTGGCGGTTGCGTTCTAAGGAGAAAAAAAAAATCAAAAAGTAAATATCAAAATAGCATGCTTTATATATAAATGTACGGCAGACAATGGCGTTATTTCTGATCTGATTTGCAGTGCGAGCGGCAGTCTGCGGAAATGACAGGGTACATGTGTGAAAACCTGGAGAATTCACTAACAGATTGGACGCCTCTCAGCATGAAAATAAGAAAGGATCAGACTTGGCCAGGAAAAGTAATTGAACATGTTTCCCTCCTAGGTTACCTCCAGTATATCAGTCCATAGATCTCACATAGCAAGTGGAAATATCCATTAGATTTTAGCATATATACTAAGGAAGTACTGCTGAACTGTGTAGGATAGGAAGATGTACAGAAAAATATCTATTATGGATGGATGGATGGAGAGATAGATAGATACTGTAGAGAGATAGATGGATGGATAGATAGATACTGTAGATAGATACTTGGATAGATACTGTAGATAGATAGATAGATAGATAGATAGATAGATAGATAGATAGATAGATACCATATAAAAATACATATCATACATAAATAACCAATAGAGAGAAAGATCTGAAATAGATACTGTAGATAGATATGAAATCGATGGAAGATAGATACTGTAGATAGATACCTTAGAAAAATAGAGAAAGATATGAAAAAATTCATAGATACAGTAGATAGATGCTGTAGACAGTAGTAAGATGGATGGATATTAGCTAGATAGATAGATAGATACCATAGAAAAATAGATAAAGATATGAAAACATTGATACAGTAGATTTATAGATGAAGTATGTAAATAGATAGATGCTGTAGACAGATATCAATACAGTAGTAAGAGATAGATAGGTAGATAGATACAATGTAAGATAGATAGATAGATAGATAGATAGATAGATAGATAGATAGATAGATAGATAGAGTTAGTCTGGTCCACTAAAATACCAGAGTCTCTGAAACAGTACTGGGCCCCAAAGATGCAACTTTGTAGTCATCCATTTGCCGCTATGACCCATTTATTATGGGATGGTTGACAATGGATTGATATGAGATAGATAGATAGATAGATAGATAGATAGATAGATAGACATATTAGTATACCTCTTCCATAGCTATATACAGGTGACTATACACCTCTCCCTACAATAACGTTGCGCTCCTCGCAGTCTCCTTTATTAATCGAGTTGTGCATTAATCTTTTTGCGGCGTCTCTCGGCTTCCCGTCCTGACAGCAGATACTTGTGGAGCGGCGCGTCACTTGTATGGTGAAATGTTCAGCATCCTGACCTCTGTTTTCATTAGCGCAGGCTCTACGCAACTGACAGTTAAACTCATTCCTGGGGTGACCTCTCCGCACTTCCGCCGCGCGTCTTCCCCCCTCTTACTTACCCGGCACATTAAGATTTACATTTAAATTTCAAATGAGCCACATACACCATTTCTACTAAATAAGTGACTGATTTGTCCCTCTCATGTTGCATTAATATTAATGTTACATCGTCTTTGGCACTCAGGCCTCTTCATCCTCGCTATTTAATTACTGGCTTGTAGGAATCCGGTGGCGGCCATATTTAAATTTCCTGGGCTGGAGAAATAGTGCAAGAAAAATAATAAATATATATATATACAAAAAATATATAGAAAATCAAAGAAAGTGAGGGAAAAAAACTAAAAACATAAAAGGGAAGATTTCATCTTTGGCCAATTTGAAACACATCCCCGATGATCCACCGAGAAAAAAGAGACACAATATGACTGCGAGTAAATTAACTAAACACATTACGGCGTGCAAGAGGAAATGGAGTTAGTCTATTGTACATGTTTAATTCCCTATTAGTCTCCGGCGTTTAATACTCCAGTCTGAGTCTCGGCTTCTGTAAATTCAGTTAAATATGGTGAATTGTCTAAACATATCACCGTTCCAATCAGTCACCCGAGCTGCTGATAAGAAGTCTCTTGCATTATTGAATCTACAAAAGGGAGGCTCTGCAGGCATACAGATAACACACGCTTACTCGGCCTCGGTAGAGACTGCACCGCCTCATTACTAGTCTCTCATGTGCTTCATGTGACTTCTTACTTGGGATGTGGTGGATGGACCTTGTCTGAGTTTGTAGCTATGGTGGCCGGGCCAAGGTCTAAATGTGGTCATATGTGTTAGATAGCTGTGCATCCTCCAACCCTAGTGCAGCAGTATCCTCAGGGGGTAGAGATAATAGACTATCATCTATCTGGTGAATGTCAGGAGGTCTCCATGCGCTTTAGATGATCGATTGGTCTTGCCAAAATTGGTAGAGTTGGACGATTTTAATCTAATGTGTAGGGCCACCTTAATATCTGTAGACCAACCATTAATGTTGTGTAGACCAGCCATTATGACTTCTATAAGGTCTCTGAAGAGGTACCATCAAATACCGGTTGACCCAGTCACCGTAGATGGTACCAACCGTAAAATGTAACTATCATTTCGAAAAGGCTTCATATTAACATGTAAAAATTTTTGATCCATGGCGATCCAGGTACTAAGACTTCCTCCAATTACTCTATGGAGGTCCAGGTACTAAGACCTCCTCCAATTGCTTCTATGGAGGTCCAGGTACTAAGACCTTCTCCAATTGCTCTATGGAGGTCTGGGTACTGAGACCTTCTCCAATTGCTCTATGGAGGTCCAGGTACAGAGACCTTCTTCAGTTGCTCTATAGAGGTCTGGGTACTGAGACCTTCTCCAATTGCTCTATGGAGGTCCAGGTACAGAGACCTTCTCCAATTGCTCTATGGAGGTCTAGGTACTGAGACCTTCTCCAATTGCTCTATGGAGGTCTGGGTACTGAGACCTTCTCCAATTGCTCTATAGAGGTCTGGGTACTGAGACCTTCTCCAATTGCTCAAACTAAGGCAGAGTTGACCATTGTTCACCTCTGGCTATGATCGACTTTGCAATCTACAGATTCTTATACTATCTATGAGCCTAAATGTTGCTAACCCTGCTTCCGAGCTAAGGGAAAGGAGGCACCCATGACCAGAGGACCAGGTGCCCCATCCCTAGTAGGGTTCCCAATGCTTTATTTTTTAAGACTGGAGAACCTGCAGATACCACATCCCTGTGCATGTTCTCCCCATCCTTTAAAGTGACAAAAGATCATCCTAAAATGGGGTGGCTTCCTCAAAGGGCAGTCATATGAACTGTCTTTATGATACATACATCATTGCTTGGGTACCAAAAGCCTAATAATATATGAAATGGTGAAATATATACGTAATCGTTCACTTATGGTTCCAACTTGGTCTCCTAGACCTTGACTTGGTTAGACTAAGCTATATTTGTCATCCAACTATCCAAAATATACTTCTACTTAATGTCCCATACAGAACCACCTCAGTACAGCTCTGATATATGGGACAACCACAGCCCCGTCACAACTTTTTATGAATCCAGGGTGACAACCACCATGTCTCATGAAGGTAATCCAGTAGGGTTTCACGCACTCTCCGGCTGAACGTCCCTTTCCATAAAACAGAAGCATATACATTCACACTCATTAGCAATGACAGCTGTAAAGGAAAGACAAGTTAGCGTTACGGAGGTCAGTAGCCCACTTCTCGTTTGATATTTGGGGCCCTTCCGTCTAGGAAAACATTTACTGGAGCTATAAAATTCTCTTGGATTACTCCCTATGATGTCATACATATGTATTCGGTATCTGCTTGTCACAGAGGTTATGTCTGATTAGTTGATTCCTGGTTCCCCGAGGGAGCGTGCAAGTGTGCTTGTCAGTCACCGCTTTCGACTTGGTCAGATACTCTTACAGGCTGGATTTTGTTAACAGAAGCGGTTAATGTATGCTTTCCTAATCCCTCGTCAGCAGACGTGCACCTCCAGCCCTACCAGTTTAATTAACACTGAAATTCTCATATTATTTTGGTGCGCTGATTACGGGCAGAGTCTAAGTGGAAGCCAGTTTCGGATCCCCAGAGAATTCCCTTTCCACAATGGAGTGTATTCTTTTTTTTTCCCCTCTCTCTCTACGTCCCGGAGATAAGCAGCCGGCTCGGTCTACATTTCTTTACTATCACACGCTCTTCATGGTCACCATTTTTTTTTTCTTTTTTTTTTTATAAATATTTGAAAGGATCATTTGTTAAGTGGAAATGGTCAATTTTTTTTTCTCAATCTTTTGAAATATAATTTTCAATTTTTAATTTGATTCATTTAGATGAAATCATTAATCAGGGTTGAAACTGAGTTAATTTTCTGTAAAATAAATGAGGTTGTTACAGGGGACATTATTAATCTGCTTCTTTGTAAGGGAAGGATAATAGCGGAAAGTCTAAAACTATAGTAGTTAGGTTCTCGAGGTTGGGGGGGGGGGCAGTGGTGGAATGATGGTTTTAATAAACTGCAGCCATTTATTTGGAAGGGGAAATACAGACGGACATTTGAAGAATTAATGATGGTTAAATCAGAAAGCTAAACAATTTATCAAGAGGGACGGAGGTTCAGAACATGCCGAAGAGGCTAATTTTTACATGGAAGGTTCTTCGAAGATTGAAGTTGGCGCTTCCACTTGGGGCTTGAATATTTTTGACATTAATGATGGGACTTCTGTTATCTCAAATCTATTGAAATTAATTAGCCAAAAATAGGCAAAAACTCCCTCGGGCTTGTGGATTTGTTGCTCGTAGTCCAAGTTGGTAGCAACAATCACTATACAGTTGTTCTAATAGAATTGTTATAGCTAGAGATGAGCGAACACTGTTCGGATCAGCCGATCCGAACAGCATGCTCCCATAGAAATGAATGGAAGCACCTGTGACGCCGGCCGCCGGCAAAATCAGCGTCACAGGTGCTTCCATTCATTTGTATGGGAGCGTGCTGTTCGGATCGGCTGATCCTAACAGTGTTCGCTCGTCTCTAGTTATAGCATCTTCATCGGAGTTAGGTGGGTAGGAGGGAAAAAAAAGCACAGAGGTGATTGCGCTCT
The DNA here is from genome assembly GCF_031893055.1 of Leptodactylus fuscus. Classification (NCBI taxonomy): domain Eukaryota; kingdom Metazoa; phylum Chordata; class Amphibia; order Anura; family Leptodactylidae; genus Leptodactylus; species Leptodactylus fuscus. The sequence continues at coordinate 17,091,141 of NC_134267.1, read as the reverse complement.
TGTTGGGACAGGTTATGCGATAACACAGTCTAACCCTCCAAATTAGGCTGGAAGTAAACCGCTTCCCAAATTGTTGGGAGATCCTCAGTATAATAGAATGACGAAATCGTCTGGAGCGAGGTGCGTAAAACACCCCTGGTGATCCGACTGGCAAACGGAGGCCGTAGGTGGTCGGAATTAGGATACTGGTAGGTACACTGGAAGACAGTGATGAAAAAACCTCTCCTCGATGGCAAGAGTTAGATTATGGTTGGGGAAAACCATCAGGGTGAAGACCTTTTCCTAAGATATAGGGTTTGGGCATCTATAATTATTTGGTGGTAAAATACAAAAATGAAAAATCATTCCAATATCCTGATACAGTCAATTTCAACTCCTCCATTGTCCACTATGTACAACCTTTTTCCTTCAAGATTTCCAACTCCTATACTTTGTTCTAGCAACTTTACAAGGGATTTGCAGACCAAGGTGGAGGAGTTGCATTGGGGTGCTGCTCTTTTGGTATGAATGCATGTATTTCGGACATTATCTGCATGTAAAGCCATATAGCACTGCTTAGAATGTTAGAATAATATAAGTAACGCTATCGTCCATCGCTTGTAGAGCGATTCTCCATTGCTCTTGTTCCAATGTTCCGACATTGTTCCGACGGATTCTCCATATCCAGCCTTCTGGCAAAGATATCTTGACATGAACATGCCAATGATTGTTATGGCTCTCTATAAGCTTAAATCTGCCGACCCTATAGCTCTACGTCAAGACCCAAATTTGCATCGGTGCCAAGAGTTAATTCACGACCTTCCAAGGTAAACTATGTTGAAGAAGACATCATTCCTTTGATCACTGCTATCCATACAAGACCTCTGTCTTGCTCATAAACTGGAGTTGGTCCTATTCCCGAGCTCGAATGAAGTGCCCTTTGCTATAATTTACAGACAGTGGGGTTGGCAGTCTTATCTAGGAAAAAGAAAAGATCACCGAAGATGAAAAGCTATCCGAGTGACAGCGTCTTTATTAAGTTCGTCGCTAACAGAATGTGGTGTTCACGGGATAAAGTGACAGCTATGCCGGGCATTTAGTGAAACGTGGAGCTGTAGTCATGTTTCATGCTGTGTTTTCTCTGCTTTGCCTGGTTAAACAGGAGAATTTATGGAGAGATAGTAAAAGGCTAAACTCCTATCCAATGCCATGGTTTAACGGCGGCATAATTTTGTAAGAACTTAGGCCAAGTACTTTTATTTCTGGGCACTGAAGTCATTTGAGATTATTGATCACGAGAAGACTTGAGTAGAGCTCCAAGGGTAATAGGTGACGTGTTCACAATTTGGGTCACCACACAGGCCTACCTCCATGGAAGTCAGCCGTAATAAAACCATACATTATGCAAACACCCTGGCATAAGGCGCAAATGGTTACTGACCTTCTTCAAGACGATTCTTGCAATTTCAGAGTCTTTTAAGAATGGAATATTTCTGTTTCGTATCAAGAAATTTTCCAATAGTCTACTGTCAAAGACTCCTGTAAGCGCACTTGTGTTATGCTTGTCTTCAAGGATTTGTTTCCGATAGCTGTTGGCCGACAGCTACTACCCCTGACTCCCTAAACCCCAAATATAGGTTCACTGGAAACGGCAAGCCTGTGAGTCTTTGCATTAGGGGCAGAAAGTAATCCACTTCGAGACACCTATGGTGGTGGATCATCTTCTTTAGAAACAAAGGATTTGGTGTGTTGAGTCTACTGTTGGTGGGTTTGGCCAACATTCATCTAATGTGCATGGCCACCTTGAGTCTACAAAGGGTTGGACTTGTTTGTCGATCTAAGTGACTATGCAACTATCTAACCTCAGAATAAGGATTCTGCCAAGTAGTGTTCCAATGGGAACAAAGGATCACAGGAGAGTCGAGTGGCTCTTAAACATAAAAAGATTGGCCTACACTGCCAAAATCTTTGCGTTCAGCCATGTTTAGTCTAATATGTTACTTCTTGTATGTTCTCCCCATGCTTCTGTCGGTCACCATCCAACAGTCTGGTCACTTGGGTTCTCAATATGTAGCATTCCGGCTCTAACATAGGGCAATTAGATTCTGAACCCCAATAAGATCATGGCCAGGTGTGAATGGAGTTGTTGGCATGACATAAATAATGGGAAATAATAATGGATGACTCCAGTTTTTGACTCTTGAGGACCAAAATGTCCTATATTCTGTGTCCTCAGTCCACTCTTTGCCATAGTTATTATTACTCGGCTCTGATACAGGAGACATAATGAAGACCTTCTGTGGTTTAGATGTTGGCGTCCTATAAAAATAGCTCTACATCTCCCCAAGTTGTAGTTTTCTTGTCTTAGCATCACAATAACGACTTGGGAACTTTGGAAAACTACCAGAACTGGCAGAGCAGAAAGGATAGTCGTTGTAATATTCTTCCAAGTGGCCAGTCTCAAGATCTACTGTGTTAAGCCTATTATGTTAATCGCTGTAATTACGGCGTAATGCGTCTTGAAGTGGATCACGCCATGTGTGGTACTATGGAAACTTAGTTATATCAATAATCAGAGGCTTGGGGTCAGCCATCCTGGCATATTTATGGCTTCCCAATGTACGTATGTGTGATAGGGAACTTCATCGTCTAGTTTACATAGATTGGTGATAAATTAAACAATACAAGGACATCTATATGTCTGAACAGGGGCTGAGGTCAGGGCCATGTAGTCAGGATATAGGGTTCTATGGATAGAAAATGGGGGCTCTTCCTTATCCTGAGTCCCAAAACTATCCGGGCATGAAGGATGATGAGCTTGGTTGTTTTCCAAAAACTTTCCATTCTTCATGGTAGGGGTCCTTCCTTACCTTTCCTTTTGATTTGAGAAATGCCAAGATGAGTGGCACAAGATGTCATTGTTGTGTTAGGCCTGGTTCACATCTGCATCCGGGGACTCCGTTCCCCTCTCCACATGGAAAATGCAGAGAGAAAAGTGTAAGCGGCCATTTTCTTGTGGCCGGCGGACATGCGCCCTTTGAACTGAGCGCCGGAAGAAGACACCATTCCAGACGAAGATGGAAGATTCTCTTGCAGTAATGGGGACGTCCCCAGTGCTGTTTGAGCGCTGGGGCCCATCCCCAGTGCTGCGAGAGAACTCCTTTGCATACCGACGGAAACTGGGATTTCTACCGAATGGCGACCCGGAGAAGACATCTAAAGGTAGGAGAAGAATAGCCTTTCTTAAAGTTCTTCCGACGTAGTAGGGAGAAAAAATACCATTTTAATGATAGGATTCCTTTAAATCTTAGGATGTGAGAAATAGGAAGGTAAAGAAGGACACATCTGTAAGTTGTTTTAGTCCCCGACATCCTATTGTTGCATTGTTTACGTCGTGGAAGAAATGGGGGTCCCTTTTTCTACACTGTAGGGCCCACAATGACTTCTATGGTGACTAGTAATGTAACACCAGCTGACTCCATGGTGTCCAGGGTCTATCAAGATCTTCTTGGATCTGTCGGAGAGTGGATCTGTCGCCGTCTATAATTCTAACATGAATAGAGCCTAACCCATTCTTTGTCACCTAGAGATATCCATAATATAAAGGGCTCATCAATAGACTCTCACGTCGGTGACACAGACCGGCCTGACACCAGGTTCTACACCCTCCTCCGGTAGAACAATAGACCCACCCTTTTGTTTTAATTGAAACTGTAAAAGCAAAACGTCTTGCGACGACGGTCGGGAGTCACCCGGAGCAGTAATTGATTTGCCTCATTTAATTTTTAATACAATTAACAATAAAGCCGCACATCATGCACTAAAGAGCTGCAAAACAACAATGAGAATGCACACAAAGCGCACAATGGCGCTTACATAAATTAGGATGGCACGGTAAATGTTAGTCACATTAAACACATTGTTTAAAATTAACTTATTACGCTCCAAACAAAAGGCTCATTGTGATGATCTATCCCCCTTTAAAGCGCACGCTCGCATTGCTATAAAAGAATCTCATCTGCCGGAGCCGGTCTTAAACTATACACTACAGTGAATGATAGTTGACATTAATCGTCCTAATCTTTCCAGGAAAAGGGAATTCATTTCTAACTTCCTGCGCTACTCATCCTAATGAAATCGCCCGCTCTTCGGCTTCTATGGCATTCATTTCGGAGTTAAAAACTACATCGAGACACATTACGGAGCAAAATCAATAGTAAATTCAAAAATAATGACGTGTTTTTCTATGTAGGGAAGTCAAAAGGCAAATAATCGGAAATAGTTACAAATTCGGGATGAAGCTTCGGGTCTATAATGTCGTGGGTTGTCATGTAGGGCTGACGTTTCGTCAAGACTGCCAATATTGGAAGGGTTTACCGGTAAATCGCGCCCGCTTCGAGGGTCACGTGTTAGTATTGGTTGATTTGTTCTAATTTTTAGTTGGTCACCAAAGTTTGAGTCTCTATGACAAACATTGCCAGTTCATATAGAATGGACTGGGCTATTTGAGGGCTACTGGAATTAGTGTGTCCAACATCGAGCTCTACGAGACGGTTACATGCCCCCAACCCTCTACTGGACTACACAATCTAATGTAAACAATGTAAATCCTATCAATATTCGGTGTGACCTTTGCTCTTTGCCTACCATCAGTTCTTCTCGGTACTTGCAGACAGTTTTTGGCGGAACTGGGCAGGGAGGTTGTTCCCGCCGCCATCTTGGAGAACTAAGCAGAGATCTTCTTAGGATGTAGGTTTAGTCCAATCGGTCTGTCTCTTTAGGTCATCCAAGGCAGACTGGATTATGTATACAATAAAGCATAACGCATCAACTTGACATGGTATGCATACTTATAACGCTCTTCCTACCAGTGGCGGAACTAGGAACGGGGGACCCCGTGGCAAACCCACCAAAGACCCCAACCGAATCCACCCCCCCCCCATAGTGGCCCCTCAACGCACTACTATGCCCCATAGTGGCCCCTGCACACAGTACTATGCCCCATGGTGGCCCCTGCACACAGTATTATGCCTCATGGTGGCCCCTGCACACAGTACTATGCCCCATAGTGGCCCCTGCACATAGTATTATTCGCCATAGTGGCCCATGCACACAGTATTATGCCCCATAGTGGCCCCTGCACACAGTACTATGCCTCATGGTGGCCCCTGCACACAGTACTATGCCCCATAGTGGCCCCTGCACATAGTATTATTCGCCATAGTGGCCCCTGCACACAGTATTATGCCCCATAGTGGCCCCTGCACACAGTACTATGCCTCATGGTGGCTCCTGCACACAGTACTATGCCCCATAGTGGCCCCTGCACACAGTACTATGCCTCATGGTGGCCCCTGCACACAGTATTATTCTCCATAGTGACCCCTACACACAATATTATGTCCCATAGTGGCCCTTACACACACTATTATGCCCCACTGTGGACACCCATGAACAATTATTATACTCTGGGGTCTTTTCAGACCTCAAAGTATAATAATCGGAGACCGAAGGGGGTAGCAACATAAAAAAAACAATGTTACTTACCTATTCCCGGCTCTGCTGCAGTCCTCGGTGGTGTCGGCCATCTTCAATGAAGTCCAGGATGTCACATGACCCGGGACGTCACATGACCCAGGACGCAGGCCCCAGTCATGTAACGTCAGAGAGAGTCACAGAAGTAGGCCCAAACCTGCCCGGAGAGCCCCTAATGTCCCGGGCCCTGTGGCAGCCACTACCCCTGCTACCCCAGTAGTTAGGCCACTGGTTCCCACTGATATAGAAGACAGAACAGCTCCATAATTCAACTAATATGTATATAGCATACAGTCGACCACATATAATACATACTCATACCATAGCCTATGTATAGCACATGGCCTCCTAATGCGGAGATTCTGTGAAATAATTATGTGTTGACTTTCCTCGATGCAATGTCCAGTGTATCTAAACCAAGAATGGGACTGGAAACAGCTGTCGCACATTCTTGCCGACCTCCTTCACTCGAGCCATTGTATATACAGCGTCTCTTCAATCACAACTATTGTTTGTTTAACACCAATGTTCTCTCCTTATGTTACCATCTGTTCATTTATGTAAGACCAACGTACAGAACACCATATCATACACTTGGACTATTCAAGTTAGTATTCCATTGGATGGTAAAGGTAGAGATGTAATTCTATCGATAGACTCTTCCCCGACCTGGTGTGAGGCTTCTTTCGAAAGATCAACCGTCAGATTGACTTGGTCTACTCTTGGTTTTGGTTCCATTCGTGGTTCATAGAAGGAATTTTGGAGTTCCACATAATTATAGATGGATATTTTTTAGAATAAAGGTGGCCATAGACCGAATTAGTTTGCATAGACTACTAACACAGAAGAGAGTTGGAAAATGAAATCCTGACCGATGGGACTTCATAGTTCCACCAACTTTAGACAATGGACACCCACAGATGTTGCATTGTCTATTGACTAGGGGTAGCGATACACAATAAATTATTGGTGGTCAAGGTAGGCTGATGGGACCAGTCGTCCATTTGAATGTGTATGAGAGAGTCCCAACTTTTCTTGGATGAGAAATAAAGGGTTGTACATGTTGGATTCACCTTTCTTTTCTAAGTGGCGGTCAGAAGTATCTAGAAGTTGTTTACCCCTCTCTCTATTGAGAACACATGCACACTTGGCTTAGCTGGGAGTATATGTCTGTCTATATAGCTATCTCATATATGTATCTATCTATCTATCTATCTATCTATCTATCTATCTCATATCTATCTATCTATCTATCTCCTATCTATCTATCTACCTATCCATCTATCTGCAGGTGAACACTATCTCTTGTTCTCTGTTATCAACATTTTAGGTAACTGACTGTTGTGATCCTCGAAGCCTAGACAGGATCTCTTTCCCACTTGAATATGGCTGACAATGGCGCCACACCTGTCCACAGGTTGTGTATGGCATTTCAGCTTTGCTCCGTTCTCTATATAGGAATGGAGCAGCAATAGTACATAGAATTTGTGGACAGATGTGACATTGTTTTTGTAAGAAGGCAGCCATGTTTTCAATTCCAAGGGTAAGGAGACCCCCCAGAGCCATATCCATGAGTGTAAGATAGAAGTATCTCCTTGTCTAATGCTTTCGCACTTCTCTAATCTGCTCCATTAGGTTTAGATTCACTGTGTACAAATGTATTCCAAGCAGCCATACATGATGCTATAACCTCTATCCAGACCCCTGCACTTTATTCTTTCGCCATTTTTTTACATTGGCGTAAAATATTTACAATCCAAATGTGCGCAGTGTTTTCTTTTTTTTTTTATTTTGTGTAAGGCCGGTCGCATCCACATACACATACACGCTGACATGTCAGGGGTCTCGCAGGATAAATTATGCCTTGCTGCTCTTCAGGAGTCTTCACCCAATGTTAAGTGCTACACTTATCCCATAGAATCCAAATACATTCAGTCCATAGCTACAACTTCTAATGGACTGGCCTCCTGCCAAATGCAACATGCCAGCAACAATACTTTATTTTTTTATAGTCTAGATGCTGATTTCCGCCGGATTCTTCCATACAGAAGCCTGAAATTACCGAAGATCAGCATTACTAATATCTCATTATTGTGATTAATTTATCCATTTTCTGTAGATAAATGCAATAATGAAAGACGGAAAGGATCAATCTGTCCAGAAAATAGAGAGAGAGAGAGAGAGATACAGTAGATAGATAGATAGATAGATAGATAGCTATTAGTTAGATAGATAGATAGATAGATAGATAGATAGATAGATAGATAGATAGATAGATATGGGATGGATGGATAGATAGATGGATGGATAGATATGAGAGAGATAGATAGATAGATAGATAGATAGATAGATAGATAGATAGCTATTAGTTAGATAGATAGATAGATAGATAGATAGATAGATAGATAGATATGGGATGGATGGATAGATATGAGAGAGATAGATAGATAGATAATTAGATACGAGATAGATGGATGGATGGATAGATATGAGAGAGGTAGATAGATAGATAGATGATAGATACTGTAGATAGATATGAGATATATATACGGTAGAGAGATGGAAAGATAGAATAGATAGATAGATAGATAGATAGATAGATAGATAGAGAAAGATCTACAATACATGGATGGCTATATAAATGGATATGAGATAAATAGATAGATAGAAGATAGATATGAGATAGATAGATGGATGGATAGATAGATAGATAGATAGATAGATAGATAGATAGATAGATAGATAGATAGATAGATAGATACCGGTTGTGTATGACATAGTAACTCCTAGTAAATGGGGTACAGTTGTGGTTCTGTTTCTGCCTCACTCCTGTAAATCCCCTTTAAGACAGTAACAGGGGCAGGTAGACTGCCCCCATCTGGGGGTCACTGGACTTTAACATACAGAAATTGTGCCACTAGTCCCGATAGAGCTATACATAGGCCCAAATAATCCGGTCCCCCACCCTCCCCCATCAGCCAAGCCCCTCCCTATTACTCTTAATAAAAGATGTCATGTGTGATGTAATGATGGCGGCAGAATCGGCCTGAGTTATAGACCTTAATTATGGTTCACTGGAGCAGTTAATTACAGTTCAATATATCCAGGTCTGTGTGTTAGACCCGCCGCCCATTATAGACTATAGGCCTCGTACAGCGCGCAGCCCCCGGATGTTAATCATTGAGCCATTGATGGTTCTCTTCTCTAGATAGAGACCTGCACCTAACATGGACAGGCATGTAGCAGGGCCCAATATGTCCATCCTGGTGACAAACTCAGCTCTGCTACCTATACAGAACTTAGCGCTTTTGCATTGGACAGGCTCGGCACTGCTACATCTGTACCCTTTATGCTATTTCATGCCCAGGCGGTGACACGCTAGCCTAATGCGGCCTTCCTTACGAGTAAACACAGCTTATTGAGTGCTTGATTCATAAAGGAACGCGCCTTCATAAAAATCACTCTGCTGTGCATCCTTCACAAGGGATTTAGGGGATATATATTGAACATTGAATTGGAAAACAACTGTAGTTGAATCGCATTACAATCTGGTGATATATGGCGACGCGGACACGAGATTCTTCCCCACAGGTTAGAAGCTTGTAAAGAGAGAAGATACTAGGAAGTCATAGCTGGAAAGGTCAATGCAGAACGTATAGGAAGCCGCTATTATTTACACCCTATATGGGACATGGGAGGGGAGCCGGAGAATTTTACAGGGATTCTGGGAAGAGCTTTAGATAGAATCGCCAGAACGTTGCGGTACGGCTGAGTTGGTTAACAGGGTAGAGATATATATGACATTTGGAATTATCTCGTGGCGTTCCATAGGGCTGTGGGGAAATCTGCCGCATTATCGCAATTGAGGGAGTTATCATGATGAGCAAAAGAAGAGATATTCCGAAATGAGTCTTGAATGACGCGTCACTAGGGCGGCCATTAAATACTGATCAGTGGGGTCCTTAACTCTGCTTCATCTTAATAGAGATTGACTGCGCATGCGCGACCATAGATACCGGGCCCATTGTTAGGGATCGCCATTGAGGATGCCATGGAGGGATTATTTGGGGAAACCATTTGGCAGGAGAGATGGGAGATGCTTAGTATGGTAAAAAGGGTAGAGTAAAAATTATAAATAGTGAAGCCCCTCCCCAAAAGACCACCTGTTATGGAAGGTTATCTCCTCACCCAGAGTATGATTCGCTGTATGAAAAAAAATAACTATATATATATATATATATATATATATATATATATATATATATATAAATATTTTAATAAAATAAATTTTAATTCAATTTTTTCATTTTTTATTAGGATGGTGATTTATTATTATTATTATTAATAATAATAATAATAATTATTATTATTATCTATAATTATAATATTTCAATAATGGTGATCACTATTTTCTACTATAGTATATTAAATCTATAAATACATCTAAATTAATGTATATTCATAATAATAGACACATTTGAATAATCCTTTAAAATAAAAAAAAGTGATAATCATACAAATAATATTAAGTAATAATACTAATAATGGATTATAATCTAAGACAATAAAAAATAGCAATGCTGAAAATAATAATAATAATAATAATAATAATAATAATAATAATATATCAGCATAATCATCATATAACATAATCATGATAACATTATATTCTCATGAATATAAAATAATAATTAAAATAGGAACATGCCAAAACAGTAGTAATAATAATAATAATAATAATAATAATATAGCAAATTATTATAAAAATAATAATATAATAATATACTATTATAAATAATATTATTATAAACAATCATGTAAATAATGCTAAAGTAAAATAATAAGAAGGATATAAAAATAGTAAAAAAAAAAACACATAATGGTGGTAATAATAATAATAATAATAATAATATAAAATAATTTAAGCCATAATTACAAATGGCAAAATAATGATGATGATGATAATAATAATAATAATAATAATAATAATAATAATAATAATAAATAATACAAATAATAATAAAAACAATTATTAAGGAATAATTTAATTAAAGATAAAACGTGCAGTAATGATGTTCTAGATAGATAGATAGATAGATAATAGATATAGATATGTATATTTATATATAAATGCACTCCAGTATAGGAAAATCAGACTGATTAAATTCCCTCCCCGCTCCTTGATGCATTTATCTATATTACATCCCCATCTGACATGCACAGTATTTCTGGACGCTCTTTTGTGCACCGCTTTCTCCGCAGGCAATAATATCACAGACCAAGACAATGGCAGAGTAAAAATAATCACAGCTGATTGAACAGTAAAAAAAAAGGCAATGAACAAACAATACGGCAACATAAAGAAAAGGAAAAAAAAAACAGATTAGCTCAAGAAAAAAAAAACCCTCCTGCAGGATGTATTCTGTAATAGATACTTTCCCCCTGGTATTGTCCTGGATCTGATTAAAATACGATTTGATGGCATTTCATGGCAGGTATTGATATTGAAACAATCGCGCAATTTCAGAAAGTAATTATAATGCAGAGTATTACATTGACCCGCCGCGAGTCCACAACATATTAGCCTCTTTAGAACAATAAGCCCTGGCTAGGAGAGGAGGCTTTATCTCTGGAGCTGATGGAGATACGTGCGCTCTGTGGGCTGACCACTCTTGGGGCGTACACGGGGCACAGATAACCTGATTTAGGCAGCGCTATCGGTAATGCAATATCGCTAATAAACCTTCCATTAATCATAAAAAAAAATAAAAAAATAAAACTATTAGCTTGGGAACAGATGCACGAGGTGTAAGACGGATAGAATGTCACTTTGGTCCACTGTGATGGCATTACAAAAGAAATGAGGGTGGAAACATGGGGGGTTTCCCAGTAGATCAGCCGCTCTTCACGGCCCTGTAAATGCATTGTTGGACGGATTCGGTTACAGACAGGCTGGTGTAGATTAACAGCACGTTATATATTACATGATCATCACTTTTACAACATATGAGATGTCTCTCAGCCGGGGGATCTTGCTACGCCCTACGGAATTAAAATACATTACAGCTGAACAATAAATAACACCGCGACACATGCCATTTAATAAGAAGGGAAAATCCATATGTTTACAAGGAGAGCTAGAAGCTAAATGGGCAGGCTCGGGGCCCAAGGAATCGTACAGACGTCTTAGAATTTTATGTATCGGCAATTAGAGTTCTGATTTCTCGGTGAAAGGGGTGTCATGGGGTTTTATCATTCACAACCTTAGGTCTTTGGGGGTTTGACACCTGGGACACCATAGATCAGCGTGTGACGAATGCATCGCTTACTGACGTCATGTTTATCGGTCACAGCTCGGTCCCATTGAAGTGCAATACCAAGCATAGCCACTCCACATATGTCCGACCCTGTGCTTGGTACTTGGCTGATCAGCCAGGGGCCTGAGTGTCAGACCACTTCTAATCTTCAATTGACGACCTATCCTATGCAGCATAGCATGGAAAAGGGTTGTGTCCTGGTTATCGTATGTCAGCGTACCCATAGCCTTGGTAGGACAGGACTGACGTTGTCCATAGGGTTGAGACGATCTTGAGATTTCAGGATCGATTTTAGAATCCGATTTCCAATCATTTTCCACCCGATCCCAATCCCGATCGCTCAACCCTAGTCAATGCTTCTCTATGGCAAAAGTCACTTTTAGGGTTGACCCGATCTTGAGATTTCAAAATCCAATTTCCGATCATTTTCCAGTCGATCCCAATCGTGAAATTTGCTCGATCGCCGATGGGGATCCGATCTTTTCCAATCCAAATCGCTCAACCCTAGTTGTCCATATACATTTGATTACTATTGACAATCCTACCAATTTTAGTGAGAGCAATGTATGGGGGGAGATAAGCCACCAAAAGTGGGGTCTGTCAGTGGCTTCCTCCACCTCCCCGAATTGGTGTGAAGGAGTCAATGAGTTCTCCACCAATTATTGGAGGTGTATGACACCTTAATACATGGTTTGCCTCCTCAAGAGTCACACTAGGCTCAGATTTTAGGTTTACTTTCCTTATGACTATGGCATTGTGGCAAAATTTGATGCTGTTGGATACAGATGCAAAATCTGAAATGGTTTACGACAGTTCCCTGTTATTTAGAGCTCTGGTCTTCTCATATGGGGCTTAGGGCCTGGGCCTGGGTGTAACCATATCCTCACTACCCCTATAATGCCCATATGGTCAGTTCACCGCCACCTACAAAGCATGTAGAATTTTTTGAGGAATAAGATGAAGTGTCCAAGGACTTTTTCTAGCCATTGGATTCTCCAAATCTTAATCGACTGAGTATCTGTGGGGGGCACTGGAAAAACCCAATCTATGTAATCAATATTTTGGTGTGAGATTTGAGTCCTGGAAGTGATGATATAGCCCTGATCGCAACATCATCCAATCTGTCTTGGATGACACGAAGAGACAGATGGATTGGAGCAAACCTACATCCACCATTAGTTTCTCCAAGATGGTGGTGGGAACAACCTCCCTGCCCAGTTCTGCCAAAAACTGTCTGCAAGTACCGAGAAGAACTGATGGAAGGCAAAGGGCAAAGGTCACGCCCGATAAATAAAAATAAACTATTAACCCTTCTATTTCTGAACGCCTTCTTCCTCTGTAGTATTTTTTTTTCAACGTCTACCTAAAACTTTTGCACCGTGCTGTAGGTTTAATAGTTAAGCATTTCTTGAAGGTCTAGAAAGGAATGAGAAGGAAGGTGATTTTCTTATCCGTACTACATCTTTAAATATTCATGCCCAGTATGGGGTCCCTCCTGTTGACATCCACGGTATAGAGACAACACCGGAGGACTATTTAGGAGCCGGGAACAAGGCGTAACATGCTTAGGAGAGATGTCTTACATCTAGAATAAGGGTTTCCATCTCGGAAGAGATTAACTGTATCAGAGAGATGTTCCCTGCTGTCATATTTGGCTTCTTCCTGCATTGTTAGAATAAGTGAGCTCTTTATTAAACCGTCTTATGTTACTCAATGTTTCAGGCTGCAGCAAGACCCAGAACTGATATCAATTTCTGATGCCGACTTGTTTAAGGCAAAGTCATGAAATACTCGAGTCTCTCGCAGCCGGGACAATACATAGATAGATTCCTACCCACTCCGGCAATCTAAGTCTTCTTGATCTTTTAACAAAGTAGGGTAATAAAAAGATCACGCAGATAATAACATGTTCAGCAGACGGCATTATGAATAAATACACACATTCCGGGTACTGCGTGATATTATTATTAATACGCCGCCGCCACCGCTGACGTGCCGCTTCTCCTCCGCCGCGTTGACTTGTGGGGCTGCTGGATTATTCACACTGCGTTGCACCCTAATACTGTGTGGAACTAGGTGGGACTCCGAAATTAACCCTAGAGACGCTGAATGGCTCATTATAGAATATAAGGGCTATATTCGTGTACAGAGCGTATACTCTACTGTCTATTAAAGGGGATGTCAAATTCTGGGATGGGTTGATACGATCTTGAGATTTCAGGATCGTTTTTAAAATCCGATTTTCGATCACTTTCCAGCTTGTCGCGATCGTGAAATTTGCTCGATCACCAATCGGGAACCGATCTTTCCCGATCCCAATCGCTAAACCCTAATTCTGGGTCCTTCCGTGATCCAACTGGATGATAAGATACAATGATTCTGCGGGCTCATCCCAATACCCCTCACTCCACCAACCCCTAGTACCCTTCAACTTTGGATGTCTTCTGCTGGACTAGAGGATCCTCTGGTGCTCCGAGAAGACCACAGGTTGTCCTGCTTCTTCTGCTGAGATCACTAGCGATCAGATCAAATTTGCAAGTGTTCCATTTCCCTGCAGCACCACCTCTGGTGAAATGAAGTTTTACATGATTCTCACTAAAATGGCCATGTTGGGTCCTCCGGAGTGAAAGGCGCTCTTTGCATCCATTCTTCAATAAGAAACCTTGGCAAACCCGAAAAACTGATCCTGCAATCTCTTCCTCTGCTGCAGAACATCTTCACTCCGTCAGTCATTATTTATTTATCTGGTTCCCTCCCTCCCTCTGTAACATCTGAAATCATTACAATCAATGAAGCCATTAAGTCTCAGAAACCAATGCTATACGCCTCAAGGCAAGAACAGGGTTACAGTTTGCATGGGGCACAAATAAATGGGCTACATTCAATGAAATCGGAAATTATTGTATATTCTATTGGCTACATTCAAAAATGGGGGCTTGAGACCCCTATTCTTGTGGCTATGGGGGTGCCAGCAGTTGTGCTAGATTATGATTACCATAGGCTTTGGGTTGTCTGAATATATGGTTGTGACCCCCCACCACCCCCACCAGGCCTTTTGAATGGGTTGACTATCAGTTGAATGCTCCTTTATAGGGATTCTCCATAGTTCCCCGGTCTTAGCTTGGGTTTATACATTACGTACAACTTGCACCCAGGATACTGCCAAACCCAAGGATCAGATGAGTGTAGCTGGGGGCAATTATATAGTTAATGGGTACAGGGTGCAGATGAAATAGCAGCAGGTGCCCCCGCTATACGCACCGACCCCACTATGATGCTGCCCTCTTGCTTATGGGAAGACTTGTATTATAATTGTACAGGTCCATGTAAAATACTACCGCCACTTGTTAAAGTTAGTGGGGGATTTGGGTGACTCTTTGGTCTTGAATGGCCGCCCACTAACACCATATTGTAATCCCCTATTACTACTGCCACCACCATATTGCAGGCTCTGGATTCTGGACCTAGTCTTTCCCCTCCATATCGCCCACCCATACCCCATTCTCCTACCCAACCTCTAAGCCCCTGGGTGGTCCGACTTCTCCAGTATATCTCCGGCCCCCCCAGTAACACAGGAGCTTGTCTTCTGTACAGAGCGTCAGTAAGTTACTATCCTACACCGAATCTCTTCGCACTGAGAATTCCCAAAAGCCATGTCTCATGTTTTCCCTCCATCTGCATCTGGAGGAGTAATAAAATGCTCACTCCTTGTCAGCATCGCTTTATAGATAGCTTTTTAAAAATAATGAGCTATTGGATATTGTAACGCTCTGGGCTGCCGTGCTAGACTCATTTATTCTTATTCTGCCTTTGTCAGAATCATTGAGAGAAGACATTGAATTATAAGATGTCACTTGTAGAAAATGGCAGATTCTATGTGTGTGATGTACATTTCTGCCGTATACCCCTGGCTGCTTTGTTCATTATGGCATCTACGTTATTAATATTGTCTTCCATCAAGACGTGATGTCAGGCCGCCGTGTGATGCTGTATCTAAAGTCTTAGGTGGGAGCGACAGAGCAACATGTTATCTGGATAGAAGGAGTATTCCCGGCGTCTTATAGGAAAACCTACAATATAAGAACAGGGAACGTATACAGTATATATAAGCTATAGCAATAGGGCACGAGCTGTATTCTGGCATCACCTTGTATGTTTGAGTTGTACTTGGATATGACTAGGGTTGAGCGATCAGGATCGGAAAAGATCAGATTCCGATCGGCGATCTAGCAAATTTCATGATCGGGATTGGCTGGATCGGCTCAATGCTAAAAGTGACTTTTCCCATAGAGAAGTATTGACTAAGGTTGAGCGATCGGGATCGGAAAAGATCGGTGATCGAGCAAATTTCACGATCAGGATCGACTGGAAAAAGATCGGAAATCGGATTTTGAAATCTTAAGATCGGCTCAACGCCAAAATTGACTTTTCCCATACAGAAGCATTGACTAGGGTTGAGCAATCAGGATTGGAAAAGATCAGATCCTGATCGGCGATCGAGCAAAGTTCACGATCGGGATCGACTGGAAAAAGATCGGAAATCGGATTTTGAAATCTCAAGATCGGCTCAACGCCAAAATTGACTTTTCCCATAGAGAAGCATTGACTAGGGTTGAGCAATCAGGATTGGAAAAGATCAGATCCCGATCGGCGATCGAGCAAAGTTCACGATCGGGATCGACTGGAAAAAGATCGGAAATCGGATTTTGAAATCTCAAGATCGGCTCAACGCCAAAATTGACTTTTCCCATAGAGAAGCATTGACTAGGGTTGAGCAATCAGGATTGGAAAAGATCAGATTCCGATCGGCGATCGAGCAAATTTCATGATCGGGATCGGCTGGAAAATGATCGGAGATCGGATTTTAAAATCGATCCTGAAATCTCAAGATTGTCTCAACCCTAGATATGACACTTGCCTTCTGTGCATGCAGGGGTGTAACTACCGGGGTAGTGGCTGCCACAGACCCCGGGACATTAGGGCAAATTTTTTTTAGCCTGTAGTTTTTAACCATCGTCCAGACTTAATACAATTGTATAAGGTTTTAGCCTCTGAATGTAATAAAGGTTCCCATTCACCGACAGCAAGCAGAGCTCTAGTTGTTATTGTACTATCGGGATTAGTTCCAGGGATTCCCTATTAGCTCGGCCATTAAATGAGTAAACACAAGTTACACGAGGTAGTAGCACAACCTGCAATAGGCTTCATGTTATTTTAAGTTGCGTCTTAAAAATAACACTTGGCTTAGTACCTTGGCCCCGCAGCATGTCCTTAAGAAACCTCAAGAGCTACTAAGGAGGTGAAAAGAGGAAGGGGGGGGGGGAGAGGTGTATTACGGGGCCTTACAATAAAGTGCTGGAAGTTTGCTACAATTGTATACAATCTAGGTAAGATGAGCGTGTCATCAGTAACAGGATAGAACTATGCAGCAGTTTGTTACATTGTATCCAAGTAGAGAGGTATCAATGTATCTAATCAGCATTGGATACAACTGTAGCAAACTGCCAGCTGTGAGAAGTGCAAGTACAGGAGGGGATGGAAACATTCACATTCACTGAGCGCAACAATATAGCAAAGAACTGAAGTACAAAGTATTCTAGAAAATTGTATATATTAAGACTGGTGTTATCGATGGGCACCGACTGTCACCTGAATGATCAGGGGCTCCGGCGTCTTAATAAATCAGGCTCAAGGTGCGTCACACCAGCAATCTGATATACTAGTAACAGAAATTGGTCAGTGTCAGACCCATTGATAAGGGGAAAGGCAATACCCAGTGGTCAGTTTACTCATACATTTCCCGGAGGAGCAACAGAGGAGCAATACAAAGAAGGTTCCCTGTAAATAGGAACCAAGAAATGATCTGCTTTTCAAACCAAGTTTTCATGTTAAACGTATTTTTAAGAATTTTTGATATTCGAAATAATTTACCGTCTCGCTATCTATATTTTTCAAAATTCTCACTCAGGCCACTAAGCCTAATAATAGACTGACACTTTCCAATTCTGTAGGTATTTTCTTTAAAGCGGTCAAAGCATAAAATAAAATAATAGAGCATAGAATAAAACAGATATATACAGTATATATATATATATATATATATATATATATATATATATATTTGATTTTTTAAATTTTTTTATTTTTAATTTTTTTAGAACTGTGACACTTTCCCTTTAAAATAGGGAAACCCCTTGAAGCGTAGATCTATATGGATGATATGTGTAATATAGTGATGATAAATCCCCTCCCCCACCTGACCTCTACTATAACCGCTCTGTAGTCACAGTAGGATGTGTAAAGCTCAGACCATCGTATGGGGTGCAGCTTTCCCCAGCGCCTAATGGACTGTCTGCCCCCCGCCGTCCGCACACTCCAGGTTCTTATTTCTCCTGAGTGCGGCACTTTTGCCCCTGATCCGCTGTAAATTGATTCGAGTCTCTGCCAGACAAGTCACTTTATCTGATGTCAATGGGAGACTATAAAAAGATGCCACTTTGGTTCAACAAAATGATTTTGCATGGCAGGATTAAAAATAGAAATTCAATGCGTAATTACAAGTCGCCTTAAATTAACCGGAGTCTTAATATAGCAGCCGGGGCGCGTCACGGCCATGGTGTCATCTATGCAGGAAAATACATAGTAGACATCCCTGGCCGGGCTGTGACACGGAGCCTAGAAGTGGCACAGCGGGGGGCGGCAGGGGGATCAAGATACAGGTTACATGGAAGGTCCTGAACGAATGTTGTCAGAGAGTATACTGGCAGACCCAAAAAGTCTGCACCACCGGACCCCTAGCCTCTATGCCATATATAGTATTATTGCATCTTACATGGACCCCTTCTAGGTGGGCCAAAGGACCCTCAGCCCGACACTGACCCCTTCTGGCACCAAGTATGACTGTATCATCTGCACCCCCATGGCTATACCACTGAGGACATGACCAATATTCAGGTCAGAGGGCAATGCTATGACATAGAGACCTTCTTTTCCTTATGGCAAGGACTCCAGTTTGGCCTATATCCTAAATCATGTTATAGGGTCGCACATTGACTTAAAGATAGTTATACCCAGTAGGTGGCACTATAGTGTTTGGCTTCCTAAAGGAAAGCTCATTTCCATACCTTATTCCCAAGGTGCATTTCATGGCCTATAGGACTCGCTACACCAACTGGGGAAACAGTGCCCCCTAGGTGCAAATATATTGCATTACATCCATTAGGATAGCCTAAAGTGATGGCTGGCTGTCCACAGACTGCAAATCCAGTCAAAGAGTCACTATAGCCAATATCAATATTCATACTTAAGCTGTTGCCACCCAGATTTCCCAGACCCCTGCATGACCCTATATATAACTAGGCGACACTAACCTATCTATCTGCAGGGCTGGGGTGATATTCTGGTGCTGGTGACACTAACCTATCTATCTGCAGGACTGGGGTGATATGCTGGGTCTGGTGACACTAACCTATCTATCAGCAGGGCTGGGGTGATATGCTGGGTCTGGGGACACTAACCTATCTATCTGCAGGGCTGGGGTGATATGCTGGTTCTGGGGACACTAACCTATCTATCTGCAGGACTGGGGTGATATGCTGGTTCTGGTGACACTAACCTATCTATCTGCAGGACTGGGGTGATATGCTGGTCCTGGTGACAGTAACCTATCTATCTGCAGGGCTGGGGTGATATGCTGGTTCTGGTGACAGTAACCTATCTATCTGCAGGGCTGGGGTGATATGCTGGTTGTGGTGACACTAACCTATCTATCTGCAGGGCTGGAGTGATATGCTGGGTCTGGTGACAGTAACCTATCTATCTGCAGGGCTGGGGTGATATGCTGGTTCTGGTGACAGTAACCTATCTATCTGCAGGGCTGGGGTGATATGCTGGTTCTGGTGACACTAACCTATCTATCTGCAGGGCTGGAGTGATATGCTGGGTCTGGTGACAGTAACCTATCTATCTGCAGGGCTGGGGTGATATGCTGGTTCTGGTGACAGTAACCTATCTATCTGCAGGGCTGGGGTGATATGCTGGTTCTGGTGACACTAACCTATCTATCTGCAGGGCTGGAGTGATATGCTGGGTCTGGTGACAGTAACCTATCTATCTGCAGGGCTGGGGTAATATGCTGGGTCTAGTTACAGTAACCTATCTATCTTCAAGACTGGGGTGATCGTCTGGGTTCTCACGATCCTCCCTTTAAGGATGCAACAAATGTATCAAACCTCTGATAAATGTGAAGCACAGCTATAGAGCTGCAAAACAAAAATTTAGCTACCTTTAGCCACCACTAGGGGGAGCTTAGGAGCTTACAGCATACTTTATATTTACCAGAGTTCAATGTACAGTAACTCCTGAGCTCCCCCTACAGGTGGCTTCAGGTAAACATAAACGTATCAGTCTATGCAGGGGATTTGTTGCTCTGTATCAGAAAAGCTAAACTGCTGCGATGAGATACGAAGAACTTTATCAGCGCAGACATTCCAATTTATGAAATATAGTGTTAAATTAAAAATTTACCGCAGGGTGTGCCAGCCCTTTCGCCCTATGATACCAGACTTTACATTAAACGCGCACTGACATCCTTACCCGTTCACCTTGTTTTACCCTGTGCTAAAATCATCCCGAATAACCGTCATCCAGCGAATCTTCTTTCCCCCCGCCGAGCCGGCGGAGAGATAATAGTTACAAATGAGGACGATGAATTTCCGTATTAAATAAGTCATTCCGCCATATATTAATAATATAATTGCATAAGACGCGGCGTTCACCATCAGGACGCTACGGGCTGCGGCCTCCGGTCGGGAGAGGTCTGGGATTTTTGATCAGGTGATATCCATCATTGGGGGGTGGGGGGGGGAGCTTGGTATTCAGGGGGCTCGGTGGTGGCGTGAGGCAAATACCATGATGGATTAGAATAGATTTATATTATTTAAATTTCGGCTGCGGTTCCATTACTATTTGATTAAACACACGGCTTTCCCGCGCCATCCATCTTTTGGCGTCTCTGTATTGGAGCGCGGAATAGGCGGGATGATGGCACCTGAATTATGCAGAGTTCATTTTCTCCTCATTGCTATTAAAATGCCGGGCAGCTTTTTTCCTCTTTCTACTTTTCATCTAGTGATTTGCAACAAATATCCCCTTTGGATCTCTCCTGGCGCGGCATCATTTCATGTCTCTTTTAAATATAGTTTTGGAATCCCGGATCGGTAATTGATTTCTCTTGGCTGTGGCGGATGATCAATGTGTCACATTTAACACAGCAACAAAGTGCGGCTTTATTCCAAAACTAGTGTTGGCTCCGTGGATCTGCATTGCAGGGTTGTATGAGGAACCACAGAGCATGAGTATACAGGTCCGGTAATGGAGTCGCCATATACTGCGTGTTTAGACCGTATATACTTATTACATTACCTGGGCTGAGGGATGTACTGCAAACTTTTGCACTTTGCAAAAAAATTTTTTAAAAAAATCCTTTTGCCGTTTGGAGTATACAGCTCCTATGCAGAACTACAGTCCTATGAAAAAGTTTGGGCACCCCTATTAATCTTAATCATTTTTTGTTCTAAATATTTTGGTGTTTGCAACAGCCATTTCAGTTTGATATATCTAATAACTGATGGACACAGTAATATTTCAGGATTGAAATGAGGTTTATTGTACTAACAGAAAATGCGCAATGTGCATTAAACCAAAATTTGACCGATGCAAAAGTATGGGCACCTCAACAGAAAAGTGACATTAATATTTAGTAGATCCTCCTTTTGCAAAGATAACAGCCTCTAGTCGCTTCCTGTAGCTTTTAATCAGTTCCTGGATCCTGGATAAAGGTATTTTGGACCATTTCTTTCTACAAAACAATTCAAGTTCAGTTAAGTTTGATGGTCGCCGAACATGGACAGCCCGCTCTCAAATGATCTGAAAACAAAGATTGTTCAACATAGTTGTTCAGGGGAAGGATACAAAACGTTGTCTCAGAGATTTAACCTGTCAGTTTCCACTGTGAGGAACATAGTAAGGAGATGGAAGACCACAGGGACAGTTCTTGTTAAGCCCAGAAGTGGCAGGCCAAGAAAAATATCAGAAAGGCAGAGAAGAAGAATGGTGAGAACAGTCAAGGACAATCCACAGACCACCTCCAAAGAGCTGCAGCATCATCTTGCTGCAGATGGTGTCACTGTGCATCAGTAACTATACAGCGCACTTTGCACAAGGAGAAGCTGTATGGGAGAGTGATGAGAAAGAAGCCGTTTCTGCACGTACGCCACAAATAGAGTTGCCTGAGGTATGAAAAAGCACATTTGGAGAAGCCAACTTCATTTTGGAAACAAAGATTGAGTTGTTTGGTTATAAAAAAAGGCGTTATGCATGGCGTCCAAAAAGAAACAGCATTCCAAGAAAAACACTTGCTACCCACTGTAGAATTTGGTGGAGGTTCCATCATGCTTTGGGGCTGTGTGGCCAATGCCAGCACCGGGAATCTTATTAAAGTTGAGGGTCGCATGGATTCCACTCAGTATCAGCAGATTCTTGAGAATAATGTTCAAGAATCAGTGATGAAGTTGAAGTTACGCCGGGGATGGATATTTCAGCAAGACAATGATCCAAAACACCGCTCCAAATCCTCAGGCATTCATGCAGAGGAACAATTACAATGTTCTGGAATGGCCATCCCAGTCCCCAGACCTGAATATCATTGAACATCTGTGGGATGATTTGAAGCGGGCTGTCCATGCTCGGCGACCATCTAACTTAACTGAACTTGAATTGTTTGTCCAAAATACCTTTATCCAGGATCCAGGAACTGATTAAAAGCTACAGGAAGCGACTAGAGGCTGTTATCTTTGCAAAAGGAGGATCTACTAAATATTAATGTCACTTTTCTGTTGAGGTGCCCATACTTTTGCACCGGTCAAATTTTGGTTTAATGCATATTGCACATTTTCTGTTAGTACAATAAACCTCATTTCAATCCTGAAATATTACTGTGTCCATCAGTTATTAGATATATCAAACTGAAATGGCTGCTGCAAATACCAAAATATGTAGAACTAAAAATGATTAAGATTAATAGGGGTGCCCAAACTTTTTCATAGGACTGTATGTGACAGACTACAAACAGACAGTTCAGGCTACATTCATTCTAGTATGGTGGTTGCTATATAGAAGGAAAGTCGTGCTTGCCAGTGTGAAATTTTAAAATTCCATTTGCCGTATAGTGTATACAGCTCCTATGCAGAATTATGGAGACAGACTACAGACTGATCTTGTAGTCAGGTTAGGTTATGCTCATTCTAGTGTGATGACTACCATTTAGAAGTTAAGGCATATGCGTGCCAGTGTGAAGTCATTTTTAGTTATTTTAATTCTATTTGCCGTATTGTGTATACAGCTCCTATGCAGAACTATGTATCTCTATAGAGACCGACTACAAACAGACCGATCCTGTAGTCAGGTTAGGTTATGCTCATTCTAGTGTGATGACTACCATTTAGAAGGAACTCATGCCTGCCCGTGTGACATTTTTAATTTCTATTTGCCGTATTGTGTATACAGCTCCTATGCAGAACTATGCATCTCTATGGAGACAGACTACAAACAGACCGATCCTGTAGTCAGGTTAGGCTATGCTCATTCTACTATAAGGGTTACCATTTAGAATGAAGTCAAGTGCCTGTGATATTTCAAATAGTCTCTTTCTTAAGAAAAAAAAATCCTGTTGCCGTTTGGTGTATACAGCTCCTCTGCAGAACTATGCGTGTCTCTAGAGGCTGACTACAAAGACTCTGATCTGTAGTCATAGTATCATGGCTGCCATTCAGAAGTGAAGCCAAGGGTCTATGAACACCTGAACAGATTGGGATCAACGAAACCCCAAATACTCAGAGTGACCGCGCCGATCAGATAATGAATGTCATTGGGATTTTAGGATCTGTTGACAGGTCCTCCTTAAAGGGGTTGTCAAGTATTGGACTTTTAGGAGTACAGGGGGGCGGCCATGTTGTTTCTGCTCATCGCCTGCCTTAGTAATCAGATTCTCTCTAAAAAAAAATTACATAAAAAAATTCTCTGAGTTTTTTGTTTTCCTACCTAATGTATATATACTTGTGTATACTTCATATATATTGTGTGATATCTTCCAGGGGTACGTCTCGACAGAGTTCGCGGAGGCCGACAGAAGTACAAGCGCAGAATAGACGCGGAGAACAGCCCGTACCTGAATCCTCAGCTTGTCCAGCCAGCCAAAAAGCCATGTAAGTAACTGGACATACATGTCACCCCGTAAAATCTGACACCCCCTATGGTCTCACCTTGTCTGCACCATACATGGACTGGCCATGGAAAGACTTCATTTTCTATAGGGGGAATGTTAGGCACTTCCCTTGGGGTGAGCACTACCCCCACAATTGTCAGTCGGGTACCCACGGGTCTCGACCTCTCCTAACGTTCCCCTAATCTGTATCGCTTTTAGAACCTGTAACTACATCGCCCATTCTAAGATCTCGCTAGTTTTATACTGATCTGGAAACTTTTGGGCACAAGCCGTAGACTTTTTGCATAGACTAATTGCAACAGAGACATCTGCAGGTTAATGTGGGTACTGCAAATATCAAGAGTATTATACGGTCAAGGCTGGACCCCGCTAAACAGCAAATTCTCAGAGTCAGAGCCCTGACCTATTAATGTAGCAGAGCTAACTCGTCATCAAACTGTTTCTGTTGTACACTGAACTTTGTGGCAAATGACAATCTCAGCTCTGCTACATCTGCATCAATATTTCTGTATCTAAATAAGAAGATTGCAATTCGTTTTTAGCTTTCCCAAAATAGTAACACTCCTGGCACTTAATATTTTTTTTCATAGGTTTTTTTCAGCCTGGTGAACCTCAATACGAATCTTGCAAGTTTCCCCAACACTACATCCTTTGAGATATAGATGCAGCAGAGCTGAGTTTGTCATTCAGGAGAATGTAGATGTTTACAGACCTTATGCATCAATGGGGTTGTACCTGGGCAATGACATCATGGAGTGCAAGATAAGCAGCCAAATGACCAACTCAGCTCTGCTACATCTGTATGCTGTCCCTGATGAACTGCCTCATTGTATTACACCCCCCCCCCCCTTTTCCTTTGAAATTCCCTCTAATGGATATGGGCAGTAATAAAGCTTCATTTAAAAGGAATGCCTATGGTCCGTGATTTATACAGAGCAAATATTACATCTGCCATCATTGTATCCTGAAGTGCGGAAAAAGGCCGCGGCCATGATCATTAGCTCATCCGAGCTTCCAGCAAAAGATCGCACAAGAAAGTGGGTTTTGCCGTTTTCACTCAGTAAATGAGTTTGACTGTTCAACCAACCAACTAAAATACATTAGAAGGTCCATTAATGTGTAAGTGGCAAAGGAACGCAGGCTGCAATACCTCAGCTCAACAGTGGTGGCACTGCAGAGAAACTGAACACTTGCAATCTGATTTCCCTGACGATCGGTTATGATCAACCTGTAAACCGATCCAAAATTACAAAATTGGGCCACCAAAGCATGTTTACCTAGTCACTGAACAGGATGCCATTACATACGACCCCCCCACCCTGTCATGTAGCAGCTTCATGTGTAGCGTTTTGCAGCTTTACCAACAACTGATCAGCAGCCCTTTACATTAAAGAAAGGGTTATCAAACTGGTACAATTGTAGTATAGGGGTTGGCCAGGATTTATTTGTGGCATATCAACTCTGAATTTTCAAGAAACTTTATAAGATTAGGACCATAGCATCACTCACCTGTGGGTTGTGTTTAATATATTAGCTCATCCCCATTCAATGTCATAGATGACACCTGCAATGCCCAAGAAGAAAATAGCCCCTTTAAAGAAGACCTCTGCCAACTCTTCACATCCGTCAATAGGCCTCTGCTGATTCTGACACAGTTGGAATTTTTCCTCTAGCCCCCACCGTTCCTGAGTAATCGTTGTTGTAATTTTCAGCACAATCATGCCGTCTGCTGTCCAGTGGGCGGTCCTTGGCAAAGCAGTCTTTATTTACTTGGCGATCCACTGATTCCGAGGAAGTTGGAATTTTTCCTCTAGCCCCCACCGTTCCTGAGTAATCGTTGTTGTAATTTTCAGCACAATCATGCCGTCTGCTGTCCAGTGGGCGGTCCTTGACAAAGCAGTCTTTATTTACTTGGCGATCCACTGATTTCGACGAAGTTGGAATTTTTCCTCTAGCCCCCACCGTTCCTGAGTAATCGTTGTAAATTTCAGCTCGATTATGTTGTCTACTGTCCAGTGGGCGGTCCTTGACAAAGCAGTAAAACAGGGACCGCCCACTGGACACTAGACAACATAATCGAGCTGAAATGAACAACAACGATTACTCAGGAACGGCGGGGGCTAGAGGAAAAATTCCAACTTCGTCGGAATCAGTGGATCGCCAAGTAAATAAAGACGCGGTGGTGAAAGGTCCTCTTTAAAGTTATCGAAAAACTGTGAAATAGATTGAGTAGGGTTATAATTCACATTCCTTCCAATAGGGATCAGTATCATGTTCAGTGTAGCCGTACGGCACACGTGAGAACCGACGGTAGGAAAAAAAGCGTAACAGATTTTTAACTGTACGCAAAAGGACATTTTAGCTTTGTCAAAGGAAAAACAACCAGTTTTACATAAAATTAAGGCTTAAGTGAACATATGGCATAGATTCCCTTTGCCTTTCCAAAAAACATTATGCTGATTATACCTTCAATTGTCCAATCTGGCATCCGCGACTCAGCTCCACTAAGCTGTTCCACCATTCTGTAAATACATTTTAGGGTTGCATTAAGCAGATTTGATGCATTATAATGAAAACTTTCCGATAATACTATAAAATTTAATAAACCGTAATGCTTAATTTCATTAGGGGTTTAATTTCGGTGGATTTGGTGATGCAGAGATTACCCTCCTTTTTTTTTTTCATCTATTGAGTTTTGTCATTGTCGACGGTGTCGTTCACGAAGAAAAGAGATTAGAAGAGGTGCAGCCGGAGCCGTCTCGGATGTCTCCGCTTTTTGGAAGCGGCCTTTGAGAAGATAACTGCGCCAATTTTACTAAGCCCCGCATGTGGATGATAAAACGGGGCACTTTAGAAGTCAAGCAGACCTAATTAGCTGCTTTTTTTAAAAAAACATTCTAAATTTAATTTTTTTAATTAAAAATAAAATTTTTGAAAAACATTTTTGAATTTGTTAAAATTTTTAAAAAATAATTAATAGTAGGGTTGAGCGATCGGGTTCGGAAAAGATCGGATTCCGATCGGCGATCGAGAAAATTTCACGATTGCGATCGGAATTCCGAACACGATCTTTTTAGGTAGGATCGAGATTGTTAGTATTTCCCACAATGCTTTGCTTAGCCTTAACACTGAGTATATAGTGTATACTCAGTGTGAAGGCTCCGCTGCGGTTCCATAGGAATGAATGGAAGCAGCCGGCACACAGCCTTAACCCCCTGCGCGCCGGCTGCCTCCATTCATTCTAATGGGAGACTAAAGTAACATCTCTAGTAGCTACTTACCTCCAGAGATGGCTGCTCCGGTCCCGGTGTTTTTCTTCGCCCCGCTGCCGCTCCACGCTGCTCTTCTCGCCTCGCTGCCCCACCTCGCAGGTTAGTGTTTAAAGAGCTAGGAAGGCAGGGCTTGTGGCTTAGGAGAGTGTGGGCGGGTACAGGGCGGGGAGACGTGATGTCTCCCCTCCCAATACCCGCCCACACTCTCCTAACCCGTCCACACTCTCCTAACCTGGGAGGCAGGGGGCAGCGAGGCGAGAAGAGCAGCGTGGAGCGGCAGCGAGGTGAAGAAGAACACGGGGCACAGGAGCAGCCATCTCTGCAGGTAAGTGGACACCAGGGAGGATTAAGTAGCCAGAGGATTAAAAAAAAATCCTCTGGCTACTTAGTGATTCACTACACAGCGAGGATTCTAACAATTAAAGCGTTCAATTGTTAGATCCCATGCTGTATAGTGAATAGGATTGCTTTTAAAATCTGATCTCCGATTAATAAAAAAATCCCATTGACTTGCATTGGGATCGGAATTGGGATCGAGATTGGGGTCGAATGAAAAATGATCGGAAATCGGATTTTAAAATCGATCCTGAAAAGTCAAGATCGGCTCAACCCTAATTAATAGCATTGTAAAAAAAAAAAATTCCAAGCAATTTTTTCATTTTTTTTAAAATGTAATATTCTATAGTTTAGCCTCTGAGGGTTTTCCATGTGTGTGAACTAAAGAGATGCAACAGAAAACTGGAAACTATTGATTCCAATTAGAGTAACATTAAATCAGCCCGTCTTACCTAGAAACTGCTCCTGGCTAAATAATGGCCTTAATACCAGTGGTCCGAAAAAATTCCATCATCTCTGCTCGTGCTCTGTTTTTGAATTATCTTTTTCTTTTTTCTATTTGATTACAAATGTATTGCGAAAATTCTTATTTTTTTAATTTTAGGATTTTAGAATATTACAGTAAATTTTTTTAACATTTGATAAAATCACAACTAGTTGTTTAAAATAAAATAAAAAAATTAAATTTAAAAAATATAAAAAGTTGATTTATTTTTTTTTCCCTTTGGGAGAATCTATCACTCTCTTTATGAAAATGTAAGCTCAACTTAACACTAAATGTTCTGAATCATTGTGATCTGCCTAATTATGTCATTTCTTGTGTCCGGAAAATGAAGATTTATTACAATTTGCGGCAGGATCAGCATCTTTATCTGCTTCCAGTTATTTTATTTTATTTTTGCCTTTTTCCATTCTAAAAAGATTAAAATGTAAGATTTTATGAAAAAGTTGATAAATTTATAATATATCGAATTACCAGAAGTGATGATCGTTGTAGATGGGATTGTAGGGAGCGAAGATTTTTGCAAAAAATATAGAAGGAAATATAAGGACAAGGAAAAATTCCTGTTATGGTCCAATTGGGTGGATGGTAGAATTTGACTGTAGAATTGGGTGAACGGTAGACTTTGATTGTAGAATTGTAGAATTCTAATTGTAGAATTGTAGATTATAGAATTCTAGAATTGGGTGAACAGTAGACTTTGTAGAATCGGGTGGACGTAGACTTTGATTGGAGAATTGGGTGGACGGTAGACTTTGTAGAATTGGGTGGACGTAGATTTTGTAGAATTGGGTGGACATAGACTTTGATTGCAGAATTGGGTGGACGTAGATTTTGACTGTAGAATTGGATGAACAGTACACTTTGTAAAATTGAGTGGATGTAGACTTTGATTGTAGAATTGGGTGAATGGTAGACTTTGTAAAATTGGGTGGACGTAGACTTTGATTGTAGAATTGGGTGGACGAAGACTTTGACTGTAGAATTGGGTGAACGGTAGACTTTGTAGAATTGGGTGGACGTAGACTTTGTAAAATTGGGTGGACGTAGACTTTGATTGTAGAATTGGGTGAACAGTACACTTTGTAAAATTGGGTGGACGTAGACTTTGATTGTAGAATTGGGTGGACGAAGACTTTGACTGTAGAATTGGGTGAACGGTAGACTTTGTAGAATTGGGTGGACGTAGACTTTGTAAAATTGGGTGGACGTAGACTTTGATTGTAGAATTGGGTGAACAGTACACTTTGTAAAATTGGGTGGACGTAGACTTTGATTGTAGAATTGGGTGGACGTAGACTTTGACTGTAGAATTGGGTGAACGGTAGACTTTGTAGAATTGGGTGGACGTAGACTTTGTAGAATTCGGTGGAGGTAGACTTTGATTGTAGAATTGGGTGAACAGTAAACTTTGACTGAAGGCTCAAAAACTTGAAAAAACATCTACTGTATATATAAAGTAATGTCTTTAAGAACATGTGGAATTATGCGGGGTAGCAATCTGGTTTCAAACCTGTACAGTATATAGGCATAGACACTGTAGCACTCAAACATTTTCAGATCAATCACATCTAAGTTTAGGTTCTTCAGTTATATTTTTACTTTTACTGTGATTGACATTGAACAAATAAGAAGTGACAATCACTAATAACAGCCATCATCGTTACAACTAGCTTTACACAGCCCCTTACTGGCATTTAAATTATTATTCTGATTTGCATCCTTTCCTTCCCTCACTTCTTTGACTGTGTCAGTATTTACTGAATCTCTGGCATTCTATTCACGAATAAGGAAATCAGAATGAATACAGCTATACCTTCTGCTTATATCCAGATTGCATTTATGAGAGGATATATAATAAAAATAATCATCCCTCTGATAAGGAGAATAATTTATGTCATAGACAGTAAAACGATGATGTCAGAAGCTCGATAATTCCCACCGTAAGTGATTACATCTCTATTAGAGTTTTATCTATTACAGGTTGTGTGGGGTTTTTTCTCGGCCGGTTAGATTTTTTTTTTGCATTGTGTTGCCGACAACATAAAACTGGATGATTTCCTAATAACTCAGATGGTCGGAAAAAAAAAAAAAAATCTCATCTAAGATGTATGGCAGCGAGCGGTATTATTTGGAACATCTAATAAACTGTGGCTTTCACTGTGATATTTTTAAACTCTGCCTTTCAGGAAGCGCGTTCCTCTCGTATGGTTTTTATGATGTATGGGAGGTTCTCAGCGCGATGATACACAGATGATTGCTGTATTTTTGGTAACACAGAGATCCTGCTATTGATCGGGCCGTGCTGTGGTCTATTTCTTACAGATAACAAGATTGTCTCACATTTGCTGGTGGCTGAGCCAGAGAAGATCTATGCGATGCCTGATCCAACCATTCCCGATAGTGACATCAAGGCCCTCACTACCTTGTGTGACCTGGCTGACCGAGAGCTGGTCGTAATTATAGGATGGGCCAAACATATTCCAGGTATGACCATATCTCCATAAATGTACAACGTAAAGAAATAAATGAATTTTACATCTGCTTGCAAATGTTCTTCAAAAATGACATCTTCAATTACAAAAAGTTGATTATCGACCTACCGACCTCTTCTATGGGCCTATGAGGTGGTTTGAAATGGAATTCCACCAAGCCACACCTTGTGAGAGGAAGTTTAGCTGATGGGTTCCTTCTCTTGCAGGCATTGGAGGTCTATGGTGTACCCGGTGGTGGACCTATTATAATGGGATCTTCTCAAAAACACTTTATGGTACAAGTAAACTTAGATGGTTCCCAAGTATACCCTTGACCAATAGATGGTTATGACTCTAAAGTTCTTCGATTTTGGCTTACCTTCCTGACAACGTGAAAACAAAGTGTATTCAAAGAACATCAGACCATTCATGAAAGATATTCTTCCCGACTCCCCTATAGACCTGCACTCTCAGTTCTGTCAAGAGGGAGTATGTTCTCAGAAGGACATCACCAGACACCTCTGGTGGTGGCTTATCTCTTCTGAGAACAATGGGATTGGACCTGTTGAAATCAAACTGCCTGATCAAATGTGCCAAGAAGCTTCCATTAGATGGTCAACTGGTCTCACCAAAATTGGTGGTTTCGGTGGACATTTATGTTATGCATACTGCCAGATTCAGTCAATGCAGATGACATGGTACAACACATGAAGATTAACTTGTTAGTTTTTTATATAGCACTAAGACTTTCTACATCTAAATAGATGTGACCTATGGACATGAACAAATCCAAAAAGTTTTTGACTTTGTACAATTTTTTAGGCAGAGACCATCCTAATAAGGTTGTCTAGATGTTAACACTCCCAAGGATCAGCTGCAATCCATTGTACAATCTAGTTTAATTGCCCTGCAGCACCCCCGCAGGAGAAGTGGGGCATTACAAAATTCCTATAGGTTGTTTCCAAAGAATGGACAAACCAGGTCCTCCAGAGAAGAACGCAGTCTGGCTTTGGTTGGACGACTCGCTTGATAAGGCCTCCTCTAGTCACTCAGAATTTCCTAATGGGGTGCTTGAAAATTCATTTTCCAAACTAGACCCCCTCTTAAGGGCACTTTCCATTTTACAGGATTCGTAAACCCTAAAAATTCTGCAACCTTTGTTTTAAAGGAGTTAAAGCGGCGGGGCTGTAGGTATGTGATTGGAGTAGTAATCTTCTGAACGGCAGCTGCTGGCTCCAATTCTCTATTAAACAACTTTGCTCTTTTATTGTACAATAATATTTCACAAGCGGCTCCAAAAACTTCAGGATTTCCTATATACCGCAAATCTGTCACCTCCGCGGCTTCACTCCTCTAAAGCAATCACGAGGGAGTGGAAGAAATAAAAGCTTTATTGGGATTTGTGGGCAGGAACATGCCTTCTACAATAGTCCCATCACTATACCTCCACAGTCACTCAATAAATACTCAATACTCAGTACTTTGGGAAATGAAGTAGCGAATCAGATATACTATCATACCGACGCGGCGGAACATATTTCTAAGAATAATATCCGTAATTGGATTGGGTGCTTGACGGGAGAACATTTCCGAGAGAAGGAGAACAAAGGGCTTATTAATCTGGTTAGAAAGTTTTAGTATTTTGTTCTTTTTCTAAGCTGGGGTGTTCTTATAGGAGGTAGAGATCTAGTAACCACACCCAGGCGCGGGGGCCTATGGGGGGGCCCTACGTCCACTCTACCAGATAATCAAAATAGTACATGGTGGGTTGGGTGGGCATGGTACACATTCTGACTGCCAGATTTGGAGTCGGGAAGGAATTTTTTTCCCCTGAAATAGGGCAATTGGCAGGAGCCTCATGGGGTTTTTTGCCTTCCCCTGGATCAACACTGTAGGGATTGTAGGGTTATAGGTTGGACTTGATGGACTAATGTCTTTATCCAACCGCATCTACTATGTAACTATGAACGCAGAAGCTTCTGGAGCGGCACCTCTGTTGGCGATATCGAAACTCCAATGTGTACCCTGAATAACCATAGTTAGAATTTTTGTGTTACCCCTTATTGTTAATGTGGAACGTTGGAGAGAGAAGGTCCAGCCCTAGTTTGTCAAATTGCATTGTTACTAGGTAGGGCACTCAAAAGGAGTAAGGCCGAATCAGTAACACAATACAATCATGGGTTCTCCATAATATTTTTGTTACCATTTTTGGTAATTTTGTAATGTAAGACGTACATGGATGGTGTTGTCCTGTAAGTAAGTCACCAATTCCTCTAATTCTCCATCATGATATGGGTGCCCAGTAAAACACTGATTTAATACAGAAACATGATGTGAAGAGTAACGTAATACACCCACAAGTCACCCCCAATTTTTGTTTTTTGTTAGAATCATAGTAATTCCATGATGTTGCCCTCTAAGTAATTCTCAAGTTCCCCTAATTCTCTCTCATCGTATGGGTACCCTATAAAGCTATAACGCTTCCTCTCACTAACTAGAGAAGCAAGATGTGAATAGTAACATGATACACGTCCTAGTAACAAGGGTTACCCCTAACATTTTTTGCTCCAATTTTGGTAATTTTGGTGCAATTTTCTTACATGCTGTAAAAAGTACTGTACATTGTTGACGTTGTCCTCTAAGTAAATCATCAATTCCCCTAATTTTCCATCATTATATGGGTACCCTATGAAACACCCATCTTTATAGAGAATCATGGTGTGAATAGTAACACGATACAAGCAACATTTTTGTTACAATTTTGGTAACCGTGCAATTCTCTTAATACTATAACAAGTACATTGTTGACATTGTTCTCTAAGTAAACCTCCAGTTCCTTTAATTCTCTCTCATCCTATGCGTGCCCTTTACAACAATGTTCCCTCGCTCTAACTAGAAAAACATCCCGTGAATAGTAACACGACGCAAGCAACACTTTTAAATTTTTTTGCTCCAATTTTGGTAATTGTGCAATTTTCTTACATACTGTAAAAAGTACACCGATTACGTTATCCTCTAAGTAAACCATCAATTCCCCTAATTCTCCATCATTATATGGGTACCCTATGAAACACTCACTTAATAGAGAAGCATGATGTGAATAGTAACCCGACTAGAGATGAGCCAACAGTATTCGGAACAGCCGTTCCGAATACCACGCTCTGATAGAAATGAATGGAAGCGGCCGGCACGCAGGCTTTGCCGGCGGCTGGTTGCTTAACCCCCGCGTGTCGGCTACATTTCTATGGGAGCGTGCTATTCGGAAAGGCTGTTCCGAATAGTGTTCGCTCATCTCTAAACCCGATGCAAGCAACATTTTTGAATTTTTTTGCTCCAATTTTGGTAATTGTTCAATTTTCTTATATTCTGTAAAAATGGCGTTGTCTTCTAAGTAAATCATCAATTCTGATAATCCTCCATCATTATATCGGTTCCCTATGAAACACTCATTTTATAGAGAAACATGATGGGAATAGTAACACGACGAAAGCAACATTTTTGAATATTTTTGTTACAATTTTGGCAATCGTGCAATTTTCTTATATTCTGTAAAAATGCCATTGTCTTCTAAGTAAATGATCAATTCCGATAATCCTCCATCATTATATGGGTTCCCTACGAAACACTCATTTTATAGAGAAACATGATGGGAATAGTAACACGATACAAGCAAAATTTTTGAATTTTTTTGTTACAATTTTGGCAATCGTGCAATTTTGTAACATTCTGTACAAAGCACATTGTCGACGTTGTCCTGTCGGTAAATCATCGATTCCCCTAATTCTCTCTCATCGAATGGGTACCCCATGAGACGCTAATGCTCCCTCTCTAAATACAATTCAGGTGTTGGTCCTTTGCACGGTTTGAGCAATGACTTTCTGCTGCATTTAACTTCTGTCTGCCTCCCTAAACTAGTTTGTCTTCATGCGTTGGATGCTACAGTAATTTCTTTAATCAAATTGATGGAAGTCCCTTTCCCAGCCCCAACTGAAACCAATTTATTGGTCATGATACGCCAGCTATGTTGCTAACAGTCGTAACGAACTGTCAGGCAATATCGCAGTGGAGCTAATTTGAAGTCATTAGGTGTTCAGCGTTCGGGCAACAATTTGTTACAGCGGTTAGGAGCTCAGCTGACATTTCTGAATGGCTTTGTTCGGAGTTAGCACTAGATGAAGCCAAGCAAATTGTAAACTAATTCAAACATCAGTCTGTATTATACCTCACAGGCTTACTTTGTCTTACACTGTTTTCTAATAAAGAACCCAAATTAAGTCGGAGCTGGTTAAATAGGTGAGCGCCAGCTTTATCTCGCTACCTGCAACCGGCAAATGTAAATGGAACAATCATGCAGAAAGTCACACACAAAGCAAGAGCCCAGAACTTGCATTCACTTTGATTAGTACGTGCAGCCCTGATAGAACAAGACACAAACACACCGGCTATTTGCCGGGCCCTGAAATCAGCTTTCTCGGCCGCTGCGCACAGAAAGCCATTAGATTGCTTTGGGTGCTCACATTGGTTTTGTTTAAAAGGCGGGCGTAGCGGCTGGAGCACGTAACGTTAGGAGCGAGACGTAGATCCTTTCAGACACGATGTCCAACTCGATAAATATTTATCTGCCCGGATCTCCTGCTGTTTAAATTGCAACCCTCTTACAGTATTTAGCCAGATTTTCTCATCCGAAATCAATGCGGGTGGAGGGGCGCGCAAACTTCTACGGGCGACGCGAGGTTGGTTCGTCACAAGGAAATGTCTCCGTCGGGATTAGGTCCTATGGAGTAAACAAGGCGAATGATGATGTGTTGTAGAGAATGGATCTATGTTGTGTGTGCAAAAGTTTTAGGCGGGGTGGAAAAAACACTCTACAGTAAGAATGCACCCATCAGTTCTTCTCGGTACTTGCAGACAGTTTTTGGCAGAACTGAGCAAGGAGGTTGTTCCCGCCGCCATCTTGGAGAACTAAGCCCAGATCTTCTGTGGATGTAGGCTTGTCCAATCCGTTTGTCCTGCCAGACGGACTGGATGCTGTTGAGATCAGGGCTATATTTGTGGGAGCCATATTGTCACTTTTAAGACTCCTCCTCCAAAGGGGAAAGGTCACATCCAATATAATGGGATTTACATTTCTCTTTTCTTTATTCAGTTCATCAAATTTAAAAAAAAAAATAATTTTTTTTTAAAAAAATCACTCCTTATTCCCAAAGCATTCTTACATTTCAGCAATTTTCCCACACCTGCCTAAAACTTCTGCACAGCACTGTACATCTCGTTCCATTTTTTTTTTTTCTTTGCTAAACCCTTTGTCCAGATTATCTGCTAAGACGTTCTTTAATCTGCTTGGAAAAGTGACCCCTGACCCTGAAAACATACTCGCACGATAAGAATATACTTGGATGGTGATAACTCCGGTATAAGGTGTAGCTGGGTCAAAATGAACAAACCGAAATATTGCTTTGGGGGCCACAGTGTTCATTATGGAGAGCCCGAAGTATATGGAGTCTTAATGGCCATGCTCCATGGGGAAAGAAGGATGTAAATGAGAGAATAAGAAAACTGTCTCGCTGGCACCACCTATGGCCCTGGGTGTCTAGCTTGGCTAATATCCATGGATGTGTTGCAAAGTTGACTGGAGAGTTCTAAAATTAAACACCTATCTACCTCCAATAGGTGGCACCAGAGACAGTGGGCAAATTGTTGGATGTAAGACCATTTTGTGCCAAATACAGTCACTTTTTGGGGAAAGGGGGGTGTAGAACCCTTTGGGAGTTTCGGGGTAAAACAGAATTGGACAGCTGAATAAGATAATCGGCTTTACCCTTTCTAATGAGAAAACATGCATACTTAGCTCTACTCACTTTTTGACAGGGCTTGCCAACAATCTAAGGGCTAGTTCATACGGGCTCAGAGGGGGTGGATTATGGCACGTAATCCACGTCATAATCCGCCCCCTCACAATGGTGGCCTATGTCGACCGCCAGGCTACTTTTTTCTGAGAAAAGTAGCGGGCTGCCCTTTCTTCAGGCGGATTCCGCGGCTCGTTGAGCCGCAGCGTCCGCCCGCCAGCAACCTCCGGAGCCACCCCATTCATTTGAGCCTACTCCAAAGGGGTCGTGGCAGGTGGGTTTTGACCCGAGAGTGACGCGGCTCCCCGCGTCACTCTCTGTGCCAAAATCCACCCACAAGCTCCCTGTGTAAACTTACCCTAACGTGTATGTGGATTTTTTCTAATATTGCCCCAAGGGTAGATTTATGGGTTGTTGAATTGATCAAAGCAGGTTTCCCGTTCCTCATAGCTGAGCGTGCATGTGAATGGACGGGTTGGAAGGAGTAACCATCAGCGTGACACGTCCATCACCT
Source organism: Leptodactylus fuscus (assembly GCF_031893055.1). Lineage (NCBI taxonomy): Eukaryota > Metazoa > Chordata > Amphibia > Anura > Leptodactylidae > Leptodactylus > Leptodactylus fuscus. The sequence continues at coordinate 17,054,083 of NC_134267.1, read as the reverse complement.
ATATTCTTCAGATCAGCTTTTCCATAGCTTCCCATTACGGATAAACAATGTTTCTTCTTTGTAACAGAAAATATCCCAATCTATCGATTTCTTCTAAAAAGAAAACGTCCACTTGACTTCCTCGGATCGACAATTGCCCGTACACTCCGGTGACGGAGATCATCAGTTCTTAGAAAAACAAGTAACAATACCAACAGATTTTTAAGTTCCCTTCGTAGAAAATAAAGGAATTTTCCCATTCACCGAGTAGCCTTGGAAACGACTGTTGCCCATTTGACCCCATTTATGTTAAGAGACTAAATAGAAAAAGAGGACAATTCTTCTCTGTGCTTTTTGATAAGGGAAGGTCAGTGATATAATCTGTGCTGTGCACTATTTAGCCACAGATGACAAAAATCAAATTGCAGAGGGGTCTCGACATGCTAAAGGGCAAATGTGATGAGCATGGAGTGAGATTCCGGGCCGTTCATGAGTGACGGCGAAGCGTGACACAAGCGGGCTGACAAAGCTGATGATTGACAATGGGAGATATGTTGCGGGCGCGTTTGTATCTGTCCAAAAAATGCTAGAAAAATGATCACTAATATCAATAGAGTAGACAATGGAGTTTAGAACCATGTGACCTGTATAAGATTACACCGATATCCAAGGTCTTGCCCAATGGGCTTACGTAGTGCCTACTAGTGCCATAGACAGAGATAATTGATGTAGATATTTATGTCTACTATAATATCGTTGAGCGTATAGATGCGTCTTTCCAGAGCAAGAGCAGCCAGGATAATATTTCTCCAAAAAGATAGCATAGCGCCAACCTACTGGCCATAGACCGTAACGCTAGACATGCTCATTCAGTTGACATCTATTCCTCCCGATCCCTACATACACATTCACACTGGACGCGCCCATTTGGGACATCCTCTACATCTAGTTGGCCATTCAAGTCCTCCAAAATCTGCAGGTTTGGCTGGTGTCACCTTATGGTCACCTCAACATGTATGGAGTTGGGGCATACCTTGGTCACCTCTTAGCAATGAATCAATACACCAGGTCAGATCATTTTGGATCTACTGTATGTTCTTAGTCTTTAATGAGTATTTTTTGGCCTCTCTCTGTTGGGCATTGAGTAGCTCATAACCTTCAAGACATACAAAGGTTTCCTTCCTTCTCGGTTCAACAATCCCAAGTTGAGTGGCCCAAGATGACCAACTTTGCCAAAATGATGATTTTGTGATACTGTTGGGAGTTGTCTCCTCTATATGTGGCCACACAGTGCTTGTGATGTGGATTGCACCCTGTTGAGGTTTATGTCCTGATAGTGTATTGAGTTTGCATGGTGAGAAATTGGGGTCAATGAAATTTTTGATAAGCTATAGGTGGGACTCATTTGTAGTCTTCAAAGTCCATATAATTTTTGATTGGGTTTCTATATAGCTATTATAAAAGCCATTTCCAATGGGAACATACTCCTAAATTAATTCTGAATTGAATTGACCGTCCCTCAGTTATTGTCATTTTCTGGACAATCAAGTACTTAAGAGAGTACAGTTAAATATTATTATACTACTTTGCTACTTTGGTATGTCTTGTGCTGGTCATTGTCTAATAGATGCCAACTATCTTTTTATGTATGTCTTCCATTCTTAACCAAGTCTTTGTCTAGAAAATATACATGTAACTCATACATAATATGGTATGACAATTTGGATTGGAAGTGATGCCCTAAAGGCATCATTCCCATTGGAAGGAACCTAGATGTGGATTGTCAGAAGACTTCACACATGCTACAAGTTCTGTGTGTTCTCTTCTCTGGCCAGTATTTATTTCTCTTCTCGTTCCCCCAGAAGACTTCTTAAGAATTGGACCTCACAGACAATAAATTGAGATTCGGAGTCTGAGAATCATAACTAAATTGTACTACAACAGTTGTCTTTGTCTGACGCTTGCTATACCGAGCACGAAGACAATACAGATCAAGCAGGGGCTACGGAGGTTCGGCATCACGGTAGTTTTTCTTTTTTAATATTTGGATAACAAAAAAAGATATAATCGGTAAAAGCGAGGAGAAAAATACATATCCAGCCGCTTTTATCAGCAAATAGAATTAGTCCGCCGGCATTTATAAATCAAGCAAATGGAGGGTATTTTGTTGAGAGGCTCGGCCAGGCCTTATCTAAGGGACGGGGCTCCGCACAATAGCATTAGGGAAATGTTTGACTTTAGTTAAAGAAGCGTAAGGACACAAGAACAGATGATGGTGGCCTAATAGCCCTTCTTAAGAATGACAGCACCCCGCCATTAGCTTCCTTTTCTATCCATGGAAATTGCTCATACCTTCCTATCTGCCGGAGTCTTTCTTTTCTCTCGCTCTCTTTCAGTTCTGTCTGCAGTCGGATAAGCGCACGCTAACACAATATGATTGAGTTGTAAAATGCAATGCTGTCTCCTCTAATCTCTTTTATGTAGATATGGAGGTCCGGGAACACTTCATTCTTTGCTCTCTCTTCCTGTAGCTGCTGTTGGTCTGTCAATGGATAGGAGGCCCCGTCAAAGGTTGAAGCTAGGTTTCACAGGGTGTGATAAGGAGATTAGTCGCCCTTCATGCAGATATCTGTTACTATTGTTTGTGGCAGATTAAAATATTCAGATTTAACTCCATTAGAAGAAAAGCTAAAGGGGCTGAGATGGTTGTGGAGGCGGCTTTCTGATTTGGTAATCTTCTGTACATGTATGCGCTTCTACGTATGTATGTACATTAGAAGATACACCAATAGTGGATACTCTTAGGTTACCCAATAATTTACCCTTACATGGTCCCAGTGGTACATCGAATGCAAAAAATTGAGAATGTGTTAGTAAATTTAGAACTATAGGATAGGTTATTAATATCAGATGGGTGGGGTCCAACTCTAGAACCTACTATTATTAAAGGGGCTACAGAACTTCCTCAAGGGTCATATTCCCTTTTGACTAGGCATATCTCCATACATTTTGTGGTGGCTATATATGATACTGCACTTTTTTTTTTTTTTTTTTTTTTTTTTTTTTTTTTTAGCTTTGTCCCTTTTAAGCAAGTAGTCTGATCTGCCACTACAAAATGTACAAAATTTTGGTCAACATTGGAGGGAATGCATTGCCAGTAATTGGATCCCACCAATTGGTGGATTGGTGGATCCCACCAATATAATAAGCCATCAAAGTCTCAGGTGGTTCTTTTTGGTGATGGTCATCAGTATCCAATGAAAGAGGGTCCAACACCTGGACCAACAAACTGATCAGCCGGTCCATCTGTGTCTCTCTGCAGAAACTACTGCACAGAACAGGGCGCAGAGCTGCAGTACCCTTGTATCACCACTATACCGTGGATGGGGCTGCATATGGGAAATGGAGCAGAGCTGCTTCCATCCCTGGGGTATCCCTGTCAACAAACTGTTGACTGTTTCCTACAGCAACCAGCAGAATTAGGATTACAGCTCTGTGCTCTAATGCAGACTGTTGCTTTACTGCAGTTATTGTAATACTGAGCAACAAAGTTACAAAGCAACAATGCTCAACGTTATCATCTTAGAAGAACTTAGTATACTGTAGACTTGGAAAGTAGATGACCAGCCTAGGATTGGTTGCGGTAATGACCCATTTCCTCGCAACCACCGCTCAAAAGTGTCATTTTAACAATTCTTAGTCCAAGGACACTGGCAAATTTCCACTTGGCCACTAACCCGGCAAGGGTTAAGCAAGTGGTGCTCCACCGCGGATGAATTATGTCGGAGGATATGGAAGAAGATTTGATTGAGGCCAGATCACAATTTTGGAATGACTTTAACGCCACTCTTGTAATGTAAGTGTCTAATTGACATTCAGAAAAATGTTCGGTGTCCACTGGTCCTAAATGGAGGCAGGAAACATTAAGCTCTTAAAGATCTTCATAACAGGAAGATAACGGAACAGAATGTTCTCTCAAATGATTCTATGCTTGAGAAAATACTAAGTAGCAGCCGATTTCAACTTTCCCCCGTTTCAGGTGAAGGAAAAAAATAAATAAAAAATTTCCATGTAAAACATTAATTGAAATAAATCCAACTCAAAATTGGTAGTTTCCCAATTTGTTCCGACAATTGCACATCACTCGATTGAACAACGTCTCCCGTAGAAGCCGAATGACCCGGTGGGTTTTATAATTTGATGAAAAGCTGTTTTGCCTGAGAATCCTTTATTTTTGGATTATTATGAATTCAATCAGAGTGTTTTGAATATTTCAGCACTAACATTAATGTTTTATGAAGCATTATTGTCGAAGAGCCGCCTTTACGAAGGACAATATTGAAGCGTTTATAGGAGAGACAATTTCTTGTAGGCCTATTTTAAGCTGGCTGGCTGAGCAGAAGCCATATTTGCTCTGCAAATTACGGTGCTGTAAGTCCGCGCTGGAGGAATTCTTAAATGGTTACCGAGTGACATAGTTGTCTCATGAGTTCCTTAGAAGGCTTACATGTGTCCTTTGCCACCTTTCCTCTTGTTCTCTTCCAACGTTGGGCTTTCTCTTCCAAAGTTGATCATCTCCCATCACTAGGGTTGAAAAAGATTGGATTCCGATAGGCGATCGAGAAAATTTCACGATCGCGATTGGAATTCCAATCCCGATCTTTTTAGGGAGGATTGAGTTCCCACGTTAGTTCCCACAATGCTTGGCTACTGGCCAACCATTGTGGGAAAAGCTAACATTAGGGTTGAGCAATCGGGATCGGGAAAGATTGGATCCCGATCGGAGATTGAGCAAATTTCACGATCCTGATTGGCTGGAAAATGATCGAAAATCTGATTTTAAAAACGATCCTGAAATCTCAAGGTCGGCTCAACCCTATCAAGGTATCTTGAGCCAAGAAGAAACGTGAGGAAGGACATATCTGCACTTTGTTGTTCCATTCAGCTTACATCCCGATTCCCCATGTTCGGCCTGATCCTCTCATATACAATGTTGGAATTTCTTCCATACAATGGACATGTATGAGGTTTTCTTTCAAGATCCATACTCTGTTCTAGAGTTCAAGTGTATCATCAGAATGCACAATATTTGTAGTACGAGTTCTACTCCATAAATTCCTACAATTTCCCTTTTCTCCTTCAAAGGATGGGTCCTCCTATTTGGGCATGGAGATCATGAGTGAGCACCATACTGAGGACCTCATTTTGGATTATCACTATAGTAAAAATGAGAAGAATTTAACAAAATTTGTGTTTCGTCCACTTTTGATCAAATTTATTATGAAAAAACTTTGTGAAAATTTGAAAAATTGTGTACGACCCATGTTGAACTGAGTTTTGTATTATTTCTATGGTGGTCATATCGACCCACCTATTGATGGATACTTGGTGCTTTGGCTTGTGTATGGGTTGGATGTTGGTGGGATCGCCATATAGGAGACCAATTGTGTTGGCGCCATGTAATTAATTTGTTGCCTTTAGAAAATTTGTAACTTTTGAAATTTGCATTATATGACCAATATATGTTCTCCTGTCTGGTGGGGGGTCTGGATGTCAGAATGGCCACCACTTGGTAATAGGTTCCTCTTCTTCTTCTTAACCTTAGTCTAGTTCATAGTAAACCCCATCAAGTAATCATCAATGGATCTACAGGCAAAACACCACATTATTAGCCAATATCAACTAACGTGACAAGACTTGATTGTAACCTAAATGCAAAGACCCTGTGTGAACTGTGATCTGCGGCTGTCTGATTGTACCACAATACAAGCCCCCTACATCCAGCTGTTTGCAGCCTGTCCCCCCCCCACCCCTTTTATCTCTCCCAGACAATCTCTAAATGAATGTGTGTCTATCACAGCCTCAGAATGACACTCTAGAGATATTGATTAATAGTTGCCTGAAGCTCCTTTTAGCAAATCAAATTTTCACTTTTAGCAAAGAATTCACCTCCGATTTATTCAGCAAAGTGTAATGCACTAAATTGACTTTGACATTCAGGGGAAATGGCTGCAAACCCACAGAGGGGTGGAAAGGGATATAAATTCTTTGGGAGCAGAAAATTTAGCGCGCAAGCTGATATCTCAGTATGGAACTTCAGAATGTGATTTACACCCTGAGCCTGGAAAAACAATTCTAATAACAATGATTCTCTTTTCTGTTCTGTCATTTCAGTTACTGTTATACTGTAGCTTTTATTCTACAGTTTTATTGGTTTACTAGATGGATGGATGGATAGATAGATAGATAGATAGATAGATAGATAGATAATAGATGGATAGATAGATAGATAATAGATGGCTAGATAGATAGATAGATACTGTAGATGGAGATAGATAGATAGATAGATAGATAGATAGATAGATAGATAGATAGATAGAGAAATAGAGAAACAGATTAGATAAATAGATAAAAATGATAGATAGATAGATAGATAGATAGATAGATAGATAGATAGATAGATATCGTTACTCAGTAACACTGAACAATAAAAACTTTAACAATAACTGAAATGACAGATCATTTATCTATATCTATCATATCTATATATGGGTCACTCATATTTATCTCTTTGTCTAACAATCTATTCATTTAGAACTCTCATGCCTATCTATCTATCTATCTATCTATCTATCTATCTATCTATCATCTCATATCTATCTAATATCTATCTATCTATCTATCTATCTATCTATCTATCTATCTATCTATCTATCTATCTAATATCTATCTCCTATCTATCTCTATCTATCTATCTATCTATCATCTCATATCTATCTAATATCTATTTATCTATCTATCTATTATCTTCGGTATCTATCTATCTATCTCATATCTATCTATCTATCTATCCATCCATCTCATATCTATCTATCTATCTATCTATCTATCTATCTATCTATCTATCTATCTAATATCTATCTCCTATCTATCTATCTATCTAATATCTATCTCCTATCTATCTATCTATCTATCTATCTATCTATCTATCTATCTATCTATCTATCCATATATCCATCCATCTCTTAATCTCTTAGTTCTTCTCCATATTTTTGTACATATGATATTACTATTATTACAGCTTGCCCTCCATGGTTTAGGAGCTTATCCTTGTGTCCCGGCACTTGTCCTCCTGTGCATGTTTTATCACTCTTCTTATGTATTACACCACTCTTTTTTCTTCCCTATTACTTCCAGTGTCTTGAGGAGAGGCAGATGAGATGATTTAGTCCTTTGTCTTTACACACAGCCACATTAACACCTCCAATTGGAATAATGGTAGAGTGAAACTTTGTGTGCGGAATACAATCGATTTACCCGGGGCTGCAAAACCATGGCTTAATGTGAAACATATGTATAGAGGCATGTTCATTTACAGAACATTGATACAGCACAATCTAGGTAATAATGCCAGGAAGAGGCAAGGGATAACATATGCTTCTGCTTTAGCAAATGCTTGTTGACAGGGCTGGCCTAAGAGCTTAGGAGAGCCAGGTGGTTGAGTTGATGACAGATTCTTATGCGAGGTGAAGCCTGGAATTTGCCTTAACAGTATCCGCTGCCGTCTTGAGCTGAGCCTTGTCTTTTTCTTTGTCTTCCTTCTAGCTATGGGCACATAGCATCTTAGGTTAACTGGTATGTCTTTACTCGATGACCCTGTGTATGCCGGAATTACAGTGCGATAGAAGCCGGGGGACTTACGTTAGATAAAGTACAAGTCAATCAAATGCCAAGAAAACCAATGCAGGACACGAACAGATCCTCTGTCGGATAACTGGATTGAGTCTAGAATTTTTGGACTTTCCTTAGCAAGAAAATACATTAAAACAGAATAGTTAGGTGTAGGCTAGTGGGCTAGCGCGTCATGTGCTGGGGGCCAAGGGTAACACCTAGAAGCCACTTTTGGTAAAAAGTTAGCCCCGAATGAGAGAGGCCACCCAATTATTTTTTTTTTTCTAAAATGACCTAAAATGACTTTCTATCATGGGTTGGGTTGCCACGTTTATCATTAAAAAAAAGTGGTGAGGGACCAGGAGATTTGTCGATTCCTAAAGTCCATAAGGTGTGGTAGTTTGTTGAGTGTTTGCAATTATTTTGGGGTCACCTTGGCCCATCAAACTGTAAGTCATGATGGAAAACTGGTATAAGTTATTGCCTCGCGGATTCTGATGTAAGGAACCTCCTGAGATGTCCTCAGAATTATTATGAAGACTGAGCCTCTTAATATCTCAGGCGCATCTCATGTCAATGATGTAGCAGAGACACCAGTCTACTTTGGGAATACCAAGTGGTGGATATTCACAAGCACTGGCTATGAGCAACACTTGGTCTTTTTGGAATCAGTGTTGACACAGGGTCATAAATCGTGGGCTATGAACAAAGGATCTTAGAACTTTAGAGAAGAAGGCGAACGTCAGAAATGGTCTTCCAATAAGTTGTTGGGTTTTGCCATCGGTTTGGTGTCTGTTTTGCCCTCCAGAACCTTTGGGCCAAAACTTAATTTGCTAACAATGCAGTTGGTTTGGAGAAGGACATCCTGTACAAGATCTTACCTCCTATTATCAAAAGGCATAGGATCAATCAAGACACTGCTCGGGCTGTCTTCATGACATACACATCTTCCACCAAGACAGGTGCCGAGAGCCCTTCATGAGGTTTACACTTTTTAATAATCCTCAAATACTCCTTTAATACAACAAATAATGTTAAAAAACCAAAAACTCCTTAATGATTCCACCTTAAAGGGGAAAGTATTTACATAGTAACTTATCTTGTATTATAAGGACAGCTTGAAAATTCATTTTCTTGAGACTCAGCCTTGCATCTGCTTAACCCACATTGGAAAAAGGATTAATTACCTGCATCAGACGAAACCTTTGGCCAGTCAGCACGTTTCTGGCAGGATCACACATTGACCCTGGACATATATAGCGTGTGTCAGTGAAAGGAAGAGTATCTGGGTCATAATGGCAACCCACAGAGGAGAGTCAGCGTTTCTTAAAAGTCAGACTTCTGGCCGTAATTTTTCCGCTGCCACTGGCTATGTAACGCTCCTTTACTCTGTAAATTGCCATCGATATATGAGGGCACGGTGAAAAAGTTCACATAACAGAAATGTTATCGCCTCGTCGGATACTGTAGCTGTTCTTCTAGGTGTACAATATACAGAATATAACACTCCTATCCTCAAGATATAGCTCCTTCTGTAACTTACATTGGTAGGCACCACCAAGATGTTACTTGGTGACCCTTTAAGGGTGTAATGATGGAGACTAAGACCCCGTAAAGATGTCCCCATACCCTAAATGATGAATCTAAAAAGTTACCAGTTTCCATTGGGAGTCAACTACTTGGACCCAACCTCAGTGTGGAGTTGACTCCCCTAGTCAACTCCACACTGAGGTTGGGTCCAAGTAGTTGACTCTCAATGGAAACTGGTAACTTTTTAGATTCATCATTTAGGGTATGTTGCCAGGGGGCAAGTGTTTGGTCATCCCATGGGTTGAAGTGACTTTTGGCCACTTCTAACCAGTTCTCCCGTTGTCATCCATTAGCTCAGGTTGGACAAGTTGATAGGTCAGGTTTGATTTTTGGAAAATTTATTAGAGTTATGGAAATAACAGGTTATATAGGGTATAGGGTGGCACGGTGGCTCAGTGGTTAGCCTTGCAGTGCTTGAGTCCTGGGTTCGAATCCTGCCTAGGGTAATATCTGCAAGGAGTTTGTATGTTCTCCCCGTGTTTGCATGGTTTTCCTCCCACATTCCAAAGACATACTAATAGGGCCAAAAAAAATAGGTTAGATCTGGCATTGTTCACTTTAATGGAGCTGAGCCTGCAATGCCAGACACAAACCATGGCTTATTGTGGCGCTGTTTATGGAAGAAAGCGGCCATCATGTCTTAAAAGGAGTCACCAGTCCCCAGCAGATCGAGAGGCCAGGGTCACCTGAATACATTTTTTCTCTTGTGAATCGCTGCTTCCATTACCAAAATATAGTAATTTTTCTTAATATGCAAATTAACATGTCTCCCGCTTCTCGCATCCATATCTCTTACAAATTTTGGCCAATGTAGCGTCAGAAATACAAACCCAAAAAGTTGCAACCCCAAGAGCATCCCCGCTCTCCCTACTGTATCTATAAACCCATGAATATGAGTTTGTCGTTGCCCATTTTAATCAATTCGCGTAAACCCCATCTGCCAACCACAAAGTGCCCTTTACCAAATCCTCCATATATATACCCAAACAGAATTTTTTTCCTATTGTATTTTTATCGCGTCTTGTTGACTCTCTCCTTCTATTCATTCATTTCGCCCCTCCGTTAGCCCTTTAAGAAGGCTCCCATGGCCGTGGCCCAATAAATCTCCGTCTCGTTTCATTCGTCACATATCAGAGCCACTTATTCATGTAGAGGCTTGCAATCTATTCAAGGCTCTTCCAGCCTATGACGGCATTAATTTAAAACTGCAGCAACGGAGACATATATATTATTGCTGCCGTGCCAGGGCTGGAGGAGCGTGTCAGCAAGAGCAGCGGCAGCAACCGGAGAGAAGACTGTAATCTTCCTGTGCATCCGGAGTGGTCTTGTTATCCTCTTATCAAAGCCCTCTACATCCCTTTGTTTATTGAAGAAGACAGGGAGACGGTGTAAAGATTGCTTAGTCAGGAATATCATCCTTGTTGGCAGGGGAGTGATTGCCAGTTGAAAAACAAGGCATTATTGCTCATTTTTTCCCTCTTATTAGTTTGATTACATTTGCAAATCAAATCAATCCATCAGACATGATCAGGCCTCGTCCGCATTTCAAGGAATAGTAATCTCCATCTAATAAGATGCAAATATGTCACATTGGTAAGTAACTAATAAATCACAGTCTTGTCTTTGGCAATCATTAAATATCAGAACCAACAGTCAATTTTTAGTATTTTCAATTTGCGATATGCCGCTGGAATATAAAGATAGATGGACGTAATTACACAAACCAAACACTATTTCAGTTCATTCCAGACAGCAAATTTAGTGGAAGGTATAACTGGCTTGTCATCACACTACATTATTCCTGTCGGTTCATGCAAAGTTCACAGACGAGACTCAAATGGACATTGCAATTTTTTTTTTTTTTTTGCACTCCCCTAACTATGTCCCTACTGCGACCCAAACTTTAATAAATGACTTAATTGGGGCATCTTTTCATCAGTGCCAGGAAGGCATAAAATTAGAAATATTAACAGGGTTTTTTTTTTTTTTCTTCCAGGCACAAATTGCTGTGTCCTGTTAGTCAGAGAGAATGGTCATGGGAAAAATATGTTTTTAGCTGCTCCGATTAAAGTAAATTTTTTAAAAATTGTTTTTAATATTTTTTGGGGTTTTTTTGAGGAGGGGGGATTGGACAGATAGCAAACCAGATGGAAATTTATATAACCTATTAGTCATAGAGAATGGTCATGGGGAAATTTGTTTTTATCTGCTATGATGAAAGAAAATTTTTTGAAAAATTGTTTTGAATTTTTATTTTTTTTTCGGGAGGGGGGAAATATTAGCAAACCAGATGGAAATTTCTGTAACCTGTTACTCATAGAGAAGGGTCAGGGGAAAATGTTTTTTAACTGCTCTGATTAAAAGTAAATTTTTGAAAAATTGTTTACATTTTTTATTTTATTTTTTTGGGGGGAGAGAAGTTAGCAAACCACATGGAAATTTCTGTAACCTGTCAGTCTTAGAGAAAGGTCATGGGAAAATGTGATTTTATCAGCTACGATTTAAGTAAATTTTTGACAAATTGATTTTAATTTCTTTATTTTTTTTGGGGGGGGGGGAGGGGGGGAGCGTTAGCAACCCAGATAGAAATTTATATAACCATTTTCCCATGGCCATAGGGAATGGTCATGGGAAAATTTGTTTTTATCTGCGCCAATTAAAGTAAATTTTTTAATTATTTTTTTTTAAATTTTTTTAAATGGAAAGTTAGCAAACCAGACAGAAATTTCTGAAACCTGTTAGTTGTAGAGAAGGGTCATAGGAAAATATTTTTAGCTTCTCCGATTTAAAATACATTTTTGAAAAATAGTTTTTAATTTTTTTGGGGTGGGGGTGGGGGAAGGAGCATTAGTAAACCAGATGGAAATTTTACCTAACCTGTTAGTCATAAAGAACGGTCATGGGAAAATTTGTTTTTATCTGCTCCGATTAAATTTTTGAAAATTTTTTATTTTATTTTTTATTTTTATTTTTTTGAATGGAGAGTTAGCAAACCAGACAGAAATTTCTGAAACCTGTTAGTCGTAGAGAAGGGTCATAGGAAAATGTTTTTAGTTGCTTCAGTTAAAAGTGAATTTTTGAAAAATTGTTTTACTTTTTTTTTTTTTTTTTTTTTTTTTTTTTTTTAATTTGGAGTTAGCAATCCAGGCAGAAATGACTGAGCCCTATTAGACATAGAGAATGATCAGGGGACAAATATGTTTTTATCTGCCCCAGTTAAAAGTAAATTTAAAAAAAATATATATTTTATTTTTTATTTATTTTTATTTTTTTAAATGACGAGTTAGCAATCCAGATGGGGATCATCCTGTTAGTCCTACAGACTGGTCATGGGGAAAAAAATACATTTTAGGTGTGCCAATTAAAAATACATTTTGGAAACTGATTTTTCTTTTTTTATGAAGAGATTTGGCAATGGTTACACTATAGCGGTTGTTACAGATTATAATTAGTAATATTTTTTTTAGGCAATAATCCCAGTGCATGGATGTACCATCAGTTTATGGCCCCCTTCATTCTCAGAGTAGGTGGGGACCCCCCATTCATAAAGTTATAGCATATCCTACCAATATGGAAGTACATAATATGGGATATACTAACAGGGAAGCCAAAGAACACATCATTTCCACCTCCCATTAGTCATTTGACACTGCCTTCAACTGATTTCTTCTATTTTGCCAATTTTATGGTTCATTTGAAAAAGAAGAGGGCTTTATAGGTTTGTACTGTCCATTAAAAAAGGGGTGTGGTCAAAATACATAATCTAAAACCCCAACACAAAATCATAAAATGGGTACTGAATTATTATATACCTTGTATAGTACTTTAATGTTTCAGAAGGCCTGAGTGTGACTGTGCAATCTTTGCAATCTCTTAGCTCCTCCCCTGAGGTACAAGTACACTCAACACACCCCTGAGCTTCTCTTATGTTAAAATACCTGTGTACATTATATATTTTTATAGCCAAACCATTACATAAGTTTTACCAATATTGTACTATGGATACACCAATGTTTAATATACTGTGGAGGCACGGTGGCTCATTGGTTAGCCTTGCACCACTGGAGTCCTGGGTTCGAATCAAACCATGGATAACCTCTTCAAAGAGGTTGTATGTTCTCCTTGTGTTTGTGCGGGTTTCCTTCCACACTCCAGTGACATACTAATAGGGGGGGGGGATATTTAATATACTGTAGGCCTTAACAACCGTGTAAAACTTGGACTAAGAACTACATGAACTATCAAAACAAAGTTGTAAGAAGGAATATAAAATATCTCTTGAAAAATGTAAGTCACATAACCTTACCCTCCTCATTAAGTGGTAAGAGTTGTTCAAAAACGATGTAATGGTTATGCTTCCTGTTTGTCACGAAATAGTTTACTGATGCGCCATACTGCAACTTTGTTACAACCTGTGTGTCAATTGAAAAGACCTTCTTTCTCCCATGAGATATTTCTCCGCACTGACAAACTTCTCCTTCGTTGTCTATAACCAGTGCGAGAGTTATTCCGGGACTCTTGTAATGTACCTTGATGATACTTTATACCGTCTTTTGTGTTTGCTGTGATCGAACCAAGATTCAACCGTTGTATTTAATTTAACAGATTAAGAACTACAATTAGATCATCAATGAATAGAAGATGATAATCAGAGTTTCTCTTGTTTTTTTTCATCCTCTTGTCTTCCTCCGCCAAGTTGATAACAAGCACTTGGTTCCAGCAAGAGGGGTTCAGAGGATTGAATAGGTAACAATTACCTCTGAATCTGTAAATCTGTTCTGCTCGCGAGCCGCGGTGTTAATAGATACCCTCCGATATTCCAGAGGGAAACGCTTTGCTTAATTAATTAAAGTTGGAAGAATACCCAGGCAGTAAACCATATCTTTCTTATTAACAGTCTAAAAAAGTAGAATCCCGGCACCAAAGTGTTATTAAATGCCGTGTTCTTCGGTAGACTTTTTCAGGAAAAAATAAAGAAGAAGCTGGAACTTCTGGGAATTGTAAAAGTACTGTGTTTTCTTTATTATTATTATTATTTTTATTCATAAATATTTCTGTTTCCAATAGTGATTGGATCCTAGAGGAGCTAGTGACATCACCATATCCCATGGTGACATCAATCGTGGTGCTCAACTGATTAACCAACTGGGCACCAAAAACTCTTAAAAACTGAGTAGTAGTCTGGTATCGGTGGACCCTAAAGATACTTGGGGTACCATGGGACACTGGTGGAAGTGGAGTAGGAAGGCATAAATTAATGTATCACCATATCCCATGGTGACATCACTCATGGTACCCAATGGACTAACCAACTGGGCACCAAAAACTCAAAAACTGAGAAGTAGTCTGGTATCGGTAGACCGTAAACATACTTGGGGTACCATGGGGCACTGGTGGGATTGGAGTAAGAAGGCATAAATTAATGTATCACCATATCCCATGGTGACATCACTCATGGTACCCAACGGACTAACCAACTGGGCACCAAAAACTCTCAAAAACTGAGAAATAGTCTGGTATTGGTAGACCCTAAACATACTTGGGGTACCATGGGGCGCTGGTGGAAGTGGAGTAGGAAGACATAAATTAATGTATCAATTGCTATACCTGGGAGATGTTAGGCACTAGGTTGAGAATCATATCTACACAGATGACCCTTAGGCCCCATGGTCTTCCTAAAGAGGTACATTTCCATGTATTTTACATTACAAAGTCTGTATGTACAAATTTCGCAAAGGGGCTAGTGACATCATCATATCCCATGGTGACATGACTCATGGTGCTCAACTGACTAACCAACTGGGCACCAAAAACTGAGAAGTAGTCTGGTATCGGTAGACACTAAACATACTTGGGGTACCATGGGGCACTAGTGGGATTGGAGTAGGAAGGCATAAATTAATGTATCACCATATCCCATGGTGACATCACTCATGGTGCCCAACGGACTAACCAACTGGGCACCAAAAACTCTCAAAAACTGAGAAGTAGTCTGGTATCTGTAGACCCTAATCATACTTGGGGTACCATGGGGCACTGGTGGAAGTGGAGTAGGAAGACATATATGAATGTATCAATTGCAGTGCCTGGGAGATGTGGGGCACTAGGTTGAAAATCAGATGACCCTTAGGCCTCATTATCTGCATGAAGAGGTGAATTCGTATGTAAAATTTGCAGAGGGGCTAGTGACATCGCCATATCCCATGAGGTCATCACTCATGGCAAGGTGGCCAATTGATTAACCAGCTAAGCATCAAAAAACATACAAAAACTGTAGTCTAGTATTAGTAGACTCTAAAATACTTGAGGAACCGTGAAGCATAGGTAAAAGTGGAGAAGACAGATACAAAGTAATGCGGCCATCGCCATGCTCAGTAGATGTTGGGCATCTGGCAAAAGATCTAGGGTCTAGTCTACTCTGCTGACCCTTGTCCTCATTGTTTACATGTAGAGGCAAATTTCCATGTATTTTACATTGGCAGGCTGTACAAATTTTATAAATTCAACTTTTTTTAAAAAAAAAAATTGTCTTCCTTAAAGACATTTCTAAGAAGCTCAGAAAAACAATGGGCATTGGTAACTAAAATTTTTGAAAGATGAAGAAATATTTTTGATACATATTGAGTTGGGTAAGTGAAGTGACCGTTCGTAAAATTTGACCAAAACCTTCTATACTGAGGTAGTCGGCAAATTCCTGGCTATGATATGAGCTACCAATATGGAAGTCTTGATCTTATGTCTTCAGTTTCTCAATAACAGTCCATAGAAATATCTCCAGTAATGAAGCTATTCCATGGGAGCCCAAATGGATTTTCTACATCTCATAATTAAGAGTTGACATGAACCTCATTCAGCCCAAAGTCAGGAGGCTGTTGACTTGGCTTCCCATAAGCCCTTCGAGAGGCCGGCTGATTATCGACCTGCAGATAGTTAACAAGATACCTGGTTAGTCATATTGAGAGGTTTAGGCCTGGGGAGATAACTGAAGAGGCCCAGGGGACCCAGAAGAAATATCTAGTGGAAGAAAAATGCTGAAAACTAATAATGTAATTTTTGTTAGTGTCAACAAAAATTGATTTTTGTTTCTTTCTTCTTAAAGATAACTTGACTAAACCAAAGAAATCTCCATGCATGTGCGTTGTGTGAATGTGTGTCCATGCTTATGTGTACAGGCAGTATACACACTATGAAATAATGACAATCACTAATTATGTGAATTTTAAATTATTTATCTATCCATTTGTCCGTCTTTGGTACACAGTCTATCTATCTATCTATCTATCTATCTATCTATCTATCTATCTATCTGTCTGTCTGTCTGTCTGTCTGTCTGTCTGTCTGTCTGTCTGTCTATCTATCTATCTATCTCTCATATTCTTTCTTCATAGATAGATAGATAGAATAGATAGATGGATAATGTATATCTATTCTATCTATCTATCTATCTATCTATCTATCTATCTATCTGCAGTATCTATCTATCTATCTATCTATCTATCTATCTATCTATCTATCCCTGTAGTAGTAAGTTTCTACGTATCATCCTTCTTATTATCCATCAATCTATCTAATTTGTCTCAAATGCTAATATCTCTATAGTTGTTCCATACACCACTATAGTATCTATCTATCTATCTATCTATCTATCTATCTATCTATCTCCTTATCTCCTATCTATCTATCTATCTATCTATCTATCTATCTATCTATCCCTGTAGTAGTAAGTTTCTACGTATCATCCTTCTTATTATCCATCAATCTATCTAATTTGTCTCAAATGCT
Organism: Leptodactylus fuscus; assembly: GCF_031893055.1. Lineage (NCBI taxonomy): Eukaryota > Metazoa > Chordata > Amphibia > Anura > Leptodactylidae > Leptodactylus > Leptodactylus fuscus. The sequence continues at coordinate 17,037,061 of NC_134267.1, read as the reverse complement.
AATATCTCTATAGTTGTTCCATACACCACTATAGTATCTATCTATCTATCTATCTATCTATCTATCTATCTATCTCCTTATCTCCTATCTATCTATCTATCTATCTATCTATCTATCTATCTATCTATCTATCATCTATCTATCTATCTATCTATCTATTATCTATCTATCCATCTCATATCTATCTATCATCTATTTCCTATCTATCTATCTATCTATCTATCTATCTATCTATCTATCTATCTATCTCCTTATCTCCTCTCTATCTATCATCTATCTATCTATCTATCTATCCATCTCCTATCTATCTCATATCTATCTATCTATCTATCTATCCATCCATCTCCTATCTATCTATCTATCTATCTATCTATCTATCTATCTATCTCCTATCTATCTATCTATCTATCTATCTCATATCTATCTATCTATCTATCTATCTATCTATCTATCTATCTCATATCTATCTATCTATCTATCTATCTATCTATCTATCTATCTATCTATCTATCTATCTATCTCCTTATCTCCTCTCTATCTATCTATCTATCTATCTATCTCCTATCTATCATCTATCTATCTATCTATCTATCTATCTATCTATCTATCCATCACAAATCCTAATGTCTTCCGCATGTGAAATGTTGTCTAATCTGCCCTGCCGCCCCTATGGAGTCACCACTTGGGTTTAGATCATCTTCCACCTCTCATCCATCTCATTATATTTATTTGTTTACTTTTCTGTTCATTTACAAAGCGATTCCTTTTAGTTTTTCTCCTAAACATTTTTGATGTATTTTTTTGCCTTTTATGCACTTAAAAGCCTGATAAGCTGCTTAATTAATTTCAAATTGCCTGCTGGTGATTTCGTGGTCTATTAATTTTCTATCCAACAAGCCTCTCACCCTGAAATCTTTCATTTATTTGCCTGAATTAAAGAAAAATGCTCCAAAACCACTGAAGGAAAAAGGGAATTTTATTTAACACAGTGTGTAAAACTCATAATTACAACATAATATGAATTATTAAACACTAGATAACCATTAAATCCATGAAGAGCCAGGTTTACTATCAACGGGCTCGTATTCAGGGCCAAATGCTACTTACCAGTGGTCCAAAGGTTTAATGGGATGGTTGGATGGCGTTGCTCCTAGTCTGGCTATATACAGGTTCAACTGTATAGTAATGATATATACCATATCAAACTGGCTCTGGGAGTGAGGCAACATGGTGGCTTGCAGCGCTGGAGTCCTGGGTTTGAATTCTGCAAGGAGTTTATATGTTCTCCCCGTGTTTGCGTGGATTTCCTCCCATACTCCAAAGACATACTGATAGGGAAAAATGTACATTCTGAGCTCTCTATGGGGTTCATAATCTACATTAAAAAACGGGAAAAAAACCCTGTTTCCGGGAGTGATCCAACTGGCTCCTAAGGTCTACACTAACTTGTCCAACCCCCTTAGATGTCCTAATAGATGTGAACTAAAAAAAACCCAAGAAAGAGAGGTCAAGGCCAAATGTCGTTGACTTCTCATACACGTTCAAAAACATTGAAGGTTCTACAAACACATGCTAGAGACCTAAATCCAATAGTTTAGAAGCTCAGAGACCTTGGACATGAAGTTAAACCAATGGCGTACATGAAAGAGAAGAGATTTGATAGCAAAAATTAGAATTGGCCCATCATTATGTGGCCGGGTTTGCCTTGCTCTGGACTGAATGTTTCGTTTTTTAGACTCTTAGGCCAGTTTCAGACCAACAAGGACTAGACCCCCTTCCTCCAAAGGAAACCATAGTGGTTACTAGAGATGAGCGAACAGTGTTCTATCGAACACATGTTCGATCGGATATCAGGGTGTTCGCCATGTTCGAATCGAATCGAACACCGCGTGGTAAAGTGCGCCAAAATTCGATTCCCCTCCCACCTTCCCTGGCGCCTTTTTTGCACCAATAACAGCGCAGGGGAGGTGGGACAGGAACTACGACACCGGGGGCATTGAAAAAAATTGGAAAAAGTCATTGGCTGCCGAAATCAGGTGACCTCCATTTTAGACGAATAGTGGATTTCAAATCCGGGTCATATGAGAATGTGAACTTTGTGACTATGAGACAGGGATAGCTGTACAGGCAGGGATAGCTAGGGATAACCTTTATTTAGGGGGGAATGTTATTAAAAATAACTTTTTGGGGCTCTATCGGGTGTGTAATTGTGATTTTTGTGAGATAAACTTTTTCCCATAGGGATGCATTGGCCAGCGCTGATTGGCCGAATTCCGTACTCTGGCCAATCAGTGCTGGCCAATGCATTCTATTAGCTTGATGAAGCAGAGTGTGCACAAGGGTTCAAGCGCACCCTCGGCTCTGATGTAGCAGAGCTGAGGCTGCACAAGGGTTCAAGCGCACCCTCGGCTCTGATGTAGGAGAGCCGAGGGTGCACTTGAACCCTTGTGCACCCTCGGCTCTGCTACATCAGAGCCGAGGGTGCGCTTGAACCCTTGTGCACACTCTGCTTCATCAAGCTAATAGAATGCATTGGCCAGCGCTGATTGGCCAATGCATTCTATTAGCCCGATGAAGTAGAGCTGAATGTGTGTGCTAAGCACACACATTCAGCTCTACTTCATCGGGCTAATAGAATGCATTGGCCAATCAGCGCTGGCCAATGCATTCTATTAGCGTGAACTGAGTTTGCACAGGGGTTCTAGTGCACCCTCGGCTCTGCTACATCAGATTGCTACATCTGATGCAGCAGTGCCGAGTGTGCATCAGATGTGTAGTTGAGCAAAACTGACTCAGCACTGCTAAGTCTCTGCATTCGCATAGGAATGCATTGGCCAGCCTTCGGCCAATCAGCGCTGGCTCTGCCGGAGGAGGCGGAGTCTAAGGTCGGACCTGAATGGAGACTGGTGTGGAGCGATCTTAGACTCCGCCTCCTCCAGCAGAGCCAGCGCTGATTGGTCGAGTTCCGTACTCTGGCCAATCAGCACTGGCCAATGCATTTCTATGGGGAAAAGTTAGCTTGTGAAAATCGCAAACTGACAGGGATTTCCATGAAATAAAGTGACTTTTATGCCCCCAGACATGCTTCCCCTGCTGTCCCAGTGTCATTCCAGGGTGTTGGTATCATTTCCTGGGGTGTCATAGTGGACTTGGTGACCCTCCAGACACGAATTTGGGTTTCCCCCTTAACGAGTTTATGTTCCCCATAGACTATAATGGGGTTCGAAACCCATTCGAACACTCGAACAGTGAGCGGCTGTTCGAATCGAATTTCGAACCTCGAACATTTTAGTGTTCGCTCATCTCTAGTGGTTACACATCTCATAATTAAGAGTTCACATGAACTTCATTCAACCCAAAGTCAGAAGGCTGTTGACTTGGCTTCCAATAAGCTCTTCGAGAGGCCGGCTGATTATCGACCTCAAGTATGGGACCAAACATGACTAGATCCCCTTCTTCCAAAGGAAACCAAAGCGGTTACATAGTCCGCTTCTATGATGGGTTGCTCGTACTTGATTGGGCGCCCACTTGGCACCAAAAGGTCCATCCATATAGAGGTTATGGTCATACCCAAGCCTTTGAAGGACCCTCTACCTCATAGCAGAAGACCAGTACAGTATAGGTTATAGATTTTGCCTTGGGGCCCAGTAGCTACACGTTACGCCTCCGCACTCACGGCCTATTTACCGACTAGGAGAATTTTTTGCCAGTGCCCTAATTGAACCGGCTCCATCCAAATGACAGATGCTCTTTAAATATTGAATATCTATTCTTTTCTCTTTCAGTCCTTGATAGAAGAGTCTGCTATAAATTTACACACATCCATGCCTCTTATTGAAGAAAATGTAGGAAAGAATAATGCCGTGCCTTCTATCTCTTAGTCAGGCGACAACATCATCCATCTTCTTCCCTTTGATTTTTTTTTTTATTCTGATGGTTGAAATCTTCAAGTAAGAATCTGCCTCTTTACAAAATCATACGTTGCGAGAAGACAAAGCTATGGAAGTCCTTTATTCAGTCAACCTCCCCCCCCCCCAATCTTCCCGACAGTCATTCTATCCTCTCAGTGTCATCCTCGGGCAACGCGCCTGCATTTGTGTGTAGATTTATAGTTTATTGTATGTAAGGCTTCATCTGTAGGTTGCTATTATAGCCGTCTTGGCTGGAGACTGTTTGGTTTCTGATAGATCTGCCTGTAGTTCATCAAAGAGGAGCAAAGTAGCTAAAAGCCATTGGGTCCAGCTGATGATGAAATACGAGCCATCAGCCTTGGTAATGGCTGTGAAATTTCATAATTACACGGCCTTTATTACATTGCATAATGATCCTGAAGCAGTATGGAACAATTAATTAAGATTTTCAAGCGTGGCTCTTACAGAAATTAAAAGGTGCTAGACGTTGCGAAAGAGGGAAGACTCCGTTAAAGAAAGCAAGAGAAGTGTTTTTTTTTTTCCGTTCGCCTGGTAGGATCCATCCCCGGCTCCATAATAACGGCATGATGTGTTTGTATCTATGTAGTGACTAGTGACAGTGGAATTTCATCTTGCTACTGCTAAAGGGCAATAAATTCATTTAAGATCCTGACACATCGACAGACGTTTCAGAGAAAGAGTTATTGCTTGCTTTCTGTCTTTCGGAATATATGATGTCCCAGGTTTCATACTGCCAATTTTTATGAATACATGTTTGATAACATCTATATCCATGGACCACGCCGCCTTCTATTCTTTACTTCCATCTCTTTGCATTCGGAAATCACATTTTTTGGGGCCTTTGTAAAATAAGATTTAAAAAAAAAACCACAAAAAATTGGCTAGGTATCCGTCTTAGTCAACGGCCATGCTCAATAAAATCCCATCCATGCTTTACTTATGGAAAGTCATGGTGTCTTCGATAATCAGTTCCTGAATATTTTTGTATAATTTTAGTTAATTAAATATATATTTAAAAAAAAAAAATGTTAAAAGTAAATTTTTAAAAAAATTGATAAATATAAAAATGAATTTATAGGCTTTTCGAAAGCCACATTGGTGGTGGTGGGATAGAAATGCTCTTCCACGTTATAAAAAAAAATTTAAAAAAAATTAAAAAATTTTTTTAAACAGTATTTTTGTTTTTTTAGGTTTTTTTATTTACCCCTACCTCTATACAGTATAGTATCAACATATGTGCAGCACTGTCAACATTTACACCAGTACCTGTCCCCAATGGGGTTCACAATACTTGTCCCATCTTTGGTGCACAGATAAAGGCCCATTTCATAGGAAGCAAGCTATTCCGTATGTTTTTGGAGTGGGGGACCAAACCAACGTACACAGTGGGAAACCAGTCAGATCCTTGGTTGGAGTCGACCCCACAACCCAAGTGCTGCAAGGCAAACATTGAACTACTGTGTCATACTATCATAGAATAGGGCACTGTACAAAAAGTAAACTCATTTACATGGGACGATTTCCTTTATTCCACTTACGACAGTGGATTGCACATGGTGGAACTGGAATCATTTGAGGTGTTGGTTCATATCACCACATCCCACCACCAAAACACAAGAGGGCCCGGTGCATGTTGCCTTCCTCCATCATCGTAGACAGAATACTCCCATAACATTCCTTCGGTTTACCCCTCACTTTTTGCTACTGTTTCCATGAGTGTTGAGCCCTTTTTTGTAGCCCATAGGAATGAAACATGGGGCTTCTAATTCTCATAGGTCCGATAGCGGCTACACAATCTTCTGTAACGTGTATGGTCATGCATGGGTCAAGTATGTACTATGTCTGAATCAGAACAAATCAGTCCACATGAAAAGGAAAATGACCAAAAACACTGACGATTGCCCAAAGACAGTTTACGTAACCTCCGTGGGATGGAAACGGTTCTTGAATTTACGTAAGGGTGGGATGGCCTCCACTAAACCGATGGTGGGAAGATGAAGAACGTGTCTTTCCCATCACTGACCCAACTGTTGTCCTGTGACCTTCTTTACCCATCTAGATCCGATTGAATTGCTATTCAATTACCAAAACTTTTTGAAAACTGTGACGCAACTTTTTTTTGGTAAAACTTTTTGAAAAGAAACAAGTATCGGAATCAAGTCCGCTTCTAGTATTTGATCCCAAATGTAACGCTGCTGTTTTTGTTTGCCCCGCTTTTAGCAACGGCCCACATGCCGCCGCCGATCCAGTATATAGGCTAAAATGGAGTCTCTGCTTTATATTTACCCTTGTCACACGTCGCCTGTGCACTTTAAAGTGATATTCCCATCGCAGGCTTTCAGACACACACATACACACAAAACATTTTTTGAAAATTAATATTTGTGTCAAGAGGGGATTAGCTTTGTAAAGTCAATTTCCTTTTTCGGGAAAACGTATTCCCTTAATAGGAGTTTTCTGATCCACTGTCTTTCTTGTTCACACACTGGGTGTCACTGCCTTTAAAACACTTGTCACTCTTTAATGGAAATAAAATATTCTATCAGGCCGAGCCGCAATGTCATTTTACCACCCCTTGCTGTGTCGGCAATAGTGGGAATGACAGAGCGCCGCTCGCTAGGGGTAATTAAAATGTAAATATTGATATTTTATTATTTGAAATGACTTTCCAGTGCGGCATTTAATATCTCTCCATCTGTGCCGCTCTGTTTAGCGGTCACTTTAGTGCAGCTCGGGGAAGCCAGGCGATGGTTTGATCCCCGTTATGTCAAAATGCTTGTTGCTGCTTAATTTTGATATCTAATTAAATGGAAAAGTACAGTCCACACTGTAATCCATGGCATCTTAACCAGCTGCTGGGGTATATTTAGAATTAATCTCCACTATGGAATCATCCTAATGTATGCAATTAAGAGTCTGCCTATGGCTAATTAGGTGTATTACAATCAGCCACACTATCACTTTTTTTCTCTTTTTATCTTGAGGCGCCAAAGCTTTACGACAATGTCGGGTTTAACCTCTGCTGGACAAATGAAAGGGTTAAACTTTTTTTTTTAGCAAAATTAAATCGTTTTATTGGGATTGTTGCCTTTATACAATTCCATTTTGTTTCCAAAAATTTGCAAAAACTTTGCACTGACTGTCCGGGCCATGGTCTGTATTCTGTGTCTTATGTAATAACTTATGTGTATAGGATTACAAAAACATGGCATTCTTTCAAAAACAGCGCTACACCTTTGTATGGGTCGTGCATGGTATTGAGGCTCAGATTTTTCCACTTTCATAGAGTGGAGCTGCGTTACTGGACACAGTGTTTTCTACTTCGATCCTGGAAATCTTTTTAAAAGGAGTCTGTAGCCAGAACCAGTATATCACCCCAGTCCTGCAGATAGATAGGTTAGTGTCACCAGATCCAGCATATCACCTCAGCCCTGCAGATAGATAGGTTACTGTCACCAGACCCAGTATATCACCCCAGCCCTGCAGATAGATAGGTTACTGTCACCAGAACCAGCATATCACCCCAGCCCTGCAGATAGATAGGTTAGTGTCACCAGAACCAGCATATCACCCCAGCCCTGCAGATAGATAGGTTACTGTCACCAGTACCAGCATATCACCCCAGCCCTGCAGATAGATAGGTTACTGTCACCAGAACTAGAATATCACCTCAGCCCTGCAGATAGATAGGTTACTGTCACCAGAACCAGTATATCACCCCAGCCCTGCAGATAGATAGGTTACTGTCACCAGAACTAGAATATCACCTCAGCCCTGCAGATAGATAGATTACTGTCACCAGACCCAGCATATCACCCCAGCCCTGCAGATAGATAGGTTATAGTCACCAGAACCAGCATATCACCCCAGCCCTGCAGATAGATAGGTTATAGTCACCAGAACCAGCATATCACCCCAGCCCTGCAGATAGATAGGTTAGTGTCACCAGAACCAGCAAATCACCCCAGCCCTGCAGATAGATAGGTTAGTGTCACCAGAACCAGCAAATCATCCCAGCCCTGCAGATAGATAGGTTAGTGTCACCAGACCCAGCATATCACCCCAGCCCTGCAGATAGATAGGTTAATGTCACCAGATCCAGCATATCACTCCAGCCCTGCAGATAGATAGGTTAATGTCACCAGAACCAGCATATCACCCCAGCCCTGCAGATAGATAGGTTAGTGTCACCAGAACCAGCATATCATCCCAGCCCTGCAGATAGATATTATAGTGTCACCAGAACCAGCATATCACCCCAGCCCTGCAGATAGATAGGTTAGTGTCACCAGAACCAGCATATCACCCCAGCCCTGCAGATAGATAGGTTACTGTCACCAGAACCAGCATATCACCCCAGCCCTGCAGATAGATAGGTTACTGTCACCAGAACCAGTATATCACCCCAGCCCTGCAGATAGGTTAATGTCCAAAGAAACATTTGCATATTGACAGAAACAATGATATCTTGGCCATAAAGGCAGCAATTCAAGGGTAAAAAACACTGATTTCTCCATTCGGGTCTGGGTTCTGATGATAGACTCCCTGTGTGTGCTTTAGTCTTTTTATCCCATGATCATTTGGACAGTCTCTGACCACAGCGGTGACATTAGACAGTAATGGATGGTTGTGTCCTGACTATCCCCTGACAACAAAAATTCAGGAACATGTTGACCTGTAACATACCTGTAACTTATTTTCTGTACATTCCATATTTCTAGGAGTCGTTTTTTTCCAACTTTTCTTATATCAGTGACCACACTCTCCATGACTGTAATAGACAAGCTGTGGTCACCTGTATTCATTGTGTACGTGGACGTAGATCAGGACGTAGCAAGGTGGTATCCGATAACTGAAGACAATGGGGGACTGGTGGCATTGACCAAAAGCTGAAAGTTAGTCTCTTGTTCTTTAGGGTATGTTACAGTCTTTCTAACACCCACTGGTCATTGCTTGGCCCACGCTAACTAACCTAATAGATGCCATCACTGTGAACCATACAGACGTGCACCTTTTAATAACTTCCACATCCGATTAGGCTTGGAAGCATGCGAGATGTTTAGTATTGACATAAAAGAGAGCAGAGCTTCAGCTCAATAACATGACGTGACATGAGAGCGCGCTGGAACAAAGCCCAAAGCTCACGACTGAGGCTTTTAAACAGTCTAAGAAATAGGTCATACGGTGGCGGAGAAATGTTGTCCCTTTTTTTACCCCCCTCCTCAACCATATTCAATGTAGCTTACAATGGGTTACTCCAGTATGTGCTACTAACAATGCGGTATTAGCTAGGCCTCCTGGAAATCTGCATAATGGTATTCACTGAGTCTGAGCACATCAAAGACCGTTCTTATTAACCATGACTGTATACGACTGTATTATAGCTCCAAACAAGTTTCGGAACTGTATTACGCTACCCATTGATCTCCAAGGCCTAGTTTGAAGTTCCCTATGATGCCATATCACCTAGATGTCCTCTACCTGGAGCCCTGGCTTCTATGGAGATGGCTTTCTTATATTATGATATCTAGTAACACCAAGTGTCTACAGCTGTGTTTTAGGTTTTGCCATGTTCCTGAAGCCCAATAAAGATGTAATAGATAAAGATGAGGATCTGTGTGGTCGATGATAAACACAATGGAGAATATAGTTACGGTATAAAGTGGTCTAGTCATGTTAGAAGGCCAGTCTGATCTTCAGAGGTCAATATTTGGACTGGAAAATATGGTTTGTATATCAAACCCAGTGAAATCAGGGTTCCGTGTGTCATCGTGATCTAGTCCCTGCCTCAAGTCCCTGCCTCAAGTTATATACAGGATACAGATCCTTGGGTTAGGTCAACAATATAAGATTGGTCAGCGTCCGATACCAGGGATCCCCGCTGATCAGCTGGTTGGAGAGGCTACAGCACTCACAATCTCTTCAAGTGAATGGAGCTGAGTTGCAAGCCAAGCCCAACCCCTACCATTTGTATACTTCGTATTCTTGAATAGGGTTGAGCGATCGGGATTGGAAAAGATCGGATTTCGATCGGCGATCGAGTAAATTTCACGATCACGATCGGAATTCCGACCCGATCTTTTCCAGTGGGATCGACATCGGAGGTTATCTCAAGATCGGCTCAACCCTAAAAGTGACTTGTCCCATAGAGAAGCATTGACTAGGGTTGAGGATCTGGTTCGGAAAGGATCGGATTCCGATCGGCGATCGAGCAAATTTCACGAAATCACGAAAATGATCGGAAATCGGATTTTAAAATCGATCCTGAAATCTCAAGATTGGCTCAACCCTATTCTTGACCCATCTGATCTGTAAAAGTTCTGGGTGATGGACCCTGCCGATCACCTATCAATGTCATCAAAATATATGACTCCTGGAAGACCCCTTTAATAGAAGATCTTAGCCGCAAAGTAAATCGTATTCCCACCTAAGACACCTCCGAAATCCAAAATGGTCATCTCATCAACTTGTATGGGAAAGTCTTCTCCAATCTCTATTCTATCAGGAGTAGATCATGCAGCCCAGTCCTATGTAAAACCTTTTCTTGGTATCACAATCACCCACAATGACACACTCCGCTCTGCTCCATCTACGATGTTATATATATGTATTCTCATTGTCTATCTCTGAGCCTATATTGTATCATTCGTAGCAATTCTTTCTCTTCGATCCCTCCAGTAGACGGTCACAGACACTCACACATTTGCGTTGATGTCCCCCATTTAGAATCAAAGTCCTTTCCAACTCTGCTGTGCAATTCCCTCTGGTCATTGCTGATTTGCGCTGTTTGCTTTGTAAGATTTGTAATCTCCATATGAGGCAGTGTTTATGAATATACCCACTACTGGGTCAACTGCGAAGCCGCTCTGTCTCTAGCCCTGCCAAGTCATTATAGCCTGGCTTTTATACCTTCAGGGGTAAGACAGTCATTTTCTCATAAAAAAAAGTAGCAATTCTTTTACCCATCCGTCCATCTGGTAACAGATCAAAATTCCCCGGTTGTAATTTCTTGTGTCTTCTAATATCTCCTCAAAAGAAAAGGAGAAAAAAAAAACATATAAAAAATGAGAACAAAAAATTTGACGCTATTTTTCCATTTTACGAATTTTCTGTATATTGCTATGTTATGATTTAATTTTTATTATTACAGATTGATTTTATTATATTTTTACGAATTTTTTTCTACTATTATACCATATTTTTTTGTACTTTCGGCTCACAATCTTGCATTTAGTTGTTTCCTTCGCGACCCAATTGACTGTAGATATTTGCGCTAACACAGTTGAGCGAAATGTAGAATATTTTATTTGATCAGACACTTTATTAGACTGTTGATGGGTATGACCTGTATATAAGTGAATGGTGATTGTTTTTTTATGTTTTTGCTATGTCCATAATCTCAAAAACACACATTGCAGCGGTATTTTTTTATAAGAATGTCCCAAGGAACCTACCAATATAGAAAGGTTTCTGGCTAGGGTTGAGCCGATCTTGAGATTTCAGGATAGTTTTTAAAATCAGATTTTCAATCATTTTCCAGCCAATCCTGATCGTGAAATTTGCTCGATCGCCGATCGGGATCCGGTCTTTACCGACCCCGATCGCTCAACCCTACTCAGCAGTTTGTCTATGACTAGGGTTGAGCCGATCTTGAGATTTCAGGATTGTTTTCAAAGCACAATTTTCAATAATTTTCCAGCCAATCCCGATCACGATCGGGAAATTTGCCCGATCGCCGATCGGGATCTGATCTTTCCAGATCCTGATTGCTCAACCCTATTTCTGGTACAACTACCCATTGCTCAAATATGTAACATGAAGAAGGGCATTGTTATACAAGTGTATGTCATCTGCATGGATGGTTGTTAGAAATAAAGCCATAGCAAGACTCTCCTGCACATGGGGCAGATGTTTAGTTCACTATAACTAGCCCAGTATAAGCGAAGACTAAATTGTTTCATTGGCCAATGGGCCGAGAATAGTGACTTCATCAGGCAGGACTGTGATATCAGTTTAGATGAGATGCTCAACCAGTGAATCCATTAAAGGCGTTGTACAAGAGATAGTATTGATGACCACAGTGGACAAGTGCTATGACCTCTTTCCAGTCTACCAAGAACAGCGCCATATAATGTATAATGGCTGTTCTTGGTATAGCATGGTCATAAAACCAAGAGATAGGATGTCACTCACCTGAGAAGAGAAAGTGGAGGTTCTCCGAGCTCCATAGGGTCTATAAATAATAGATCGTTGGGGGATCCTGAGTTTTGGACTCTACCAATCTAATCTTGATGTTCTATCTTAAGCATGCGTCATCCATAGAGTTGGCTGAACCTCACAAGATTAGTTTCTCAAATGTTTGGACACCATTTTTGTTACTTAAGTCCAAACTGGACGTTCTTTTCTTATACTCCTCAAGTGGGGCATGCCATCATCATGACATTTTGACGCAAGTGTCATGACTTTGGCGTGCCACACGTAACTGCTGAGACCCCTGGGCACGAGAGATCACCCAAAGGTTGGAAGAGATCAGAACACCTCCATGAGGGAGGCCTGGAGAGGTGAGGGGAGGGGAATATCCATGTTTATTAATTTTCCTCTGGACCTTCTCTTCTGTAGATAAGCCACAGTATAATAATGATTTGTGGTTGACAACCCCCCCCCCAAAAAAAAAAATTTGGGGTCCAAAAGATTTTTGAAAAATTTGTAACAAGCCCAACTTGTTACAAACCAATTCGCTCATCTGTAAAACGCCTGCATATCTTAAAGGGATACTTCTCTGGACCCAGATGGGTGTTTTTGGACTCCTTAAGCTTGACAGACCCTTGGGAACTGCTCGAATGTACCGTCACCCAGTTCGCCCCAATATAATATCTCGCCATTAGGTTGGAGGTGTCGGAAACATTAGGATGATACACACTGTAAGTGAAATGATGATGTTAACAGCTTTTTATTTCACTGTATACCTGGTAAAAGTCATTCCACAGCACTAGTATATGAATGGCATTCTCAATTATCCCGTCCGTGCGCTGCGTTTCATTAACACTTTGTGAAATAGCTGAAATGAAAGGTCACGGCGTGAGCGAGCGGGTAGCATCTTGCTATTTGTTAATGCCCAATTTACGGCTTTTAAATTGTTGCAGAACACACTTAGTATTGCTGAATGAATCTTGTGCCTCAACTACTCCTGACAAGTGAATATTTGTTTAGTGGGAATCTATTGTCCTTAATGGATTGAGAGGGACATGTACTGTGAATGCTGTGTTGCGTGGTTTCACTGAGATGAAAGTGATGTACAGCTAAGAGCAAACAAGAGATTGGTGTGTAGTGATGTAATAACCGCACGGTGCCCTGTCAATACAGCCTGGAAATATCAAAAACTAATCTATATACCTTTGGGAGGCTCTAAAAGGACAGATTAGGGCTTACAAAATTGACTAAATTTTTGCAACTCACAGTAAAGCATACATAAAATACAGACATGGTATACAATGTATAAATAGAAAGAAGCAAATAATAAACTCAGGCTGGGAGAAAATGTCTTTTGTGCCTTTTCCACCCTTTGTAGAGAAATGTAACTATATGGAATTGCTTCTTAAGGTAATGGGATTAATATTTAAGAAAATCCCTAATCTTCACAAGCTAGTTCACATAGTCTAAGGCGACCCCGCGGTATCCACCAGAGCCTATTGCAAAGCAGAATGGTCGTTGTAGTTCGGGACCCAAGAGCAAGGTGACAGAAAACAAGTGCTCGTGCAGGCTAAGGACCAGACAAAAAGAGTAATACACAAGCCAGAGTCAAAAACCAGGACAGTAGCCAAAAAGAAAGCAGAGAAATATCAGAACTCGAGGCCATGGTCAAGTCCAAGAGGTCATAGATAAAGCCAAATCAGCAAGTTACAGGATAACCAGGAAAGCAAGCCAAAAAAAAAAATAGAGAACCAGGGAATCAGCAGAAAACATGGAAAAGTACTGGGAGAAAGTTGTGAGAAGACAGAGCCAGAATACTAATGTAATCACAGTCAGGTGATAAGTGTCAGAGCAGGGTTATAATACACCACCTCAGCCCTGGATTGGATGATGAAGTCCAGCCCTGATTGTCTGTGCATCTCCAAACCATGACTGGCCGAAAGGACTCAGCCAAAGTTTGGATCGTAGATATAGCAACCTTAAAGCCACGGCCATGTGGCAAATGCAGATTTTTTTGGCATGATGTGGTGTTGTATAAAACTGGTTTTGCGAGAAATGGGAATTTTTATCCAAATTTGAGCTAGGCAAGGAGTTGAGACATTTATATATGTACCACCAAAGAGGGCGACCAAAAGAGGGAAGGAATACTCTATGGAGTATGAAGGCTCTGGACTCTTAGTAAGATCGTAGTCAATAGACTGGTCATAGTAAATTTGGTGGACTACGGCGCCCCAACCCTCCTAGATTGCCCACTATATTAGACAGTGGGCAAAGCAGAGCAGAAATATAGGCTTAGAAGAGTCACATTTTCCCCTATCATATCCAGCTTGATAAATGTGGGTCACTGTTCCAGGGAAAATGGATTGAAAGTTCCTTTAAGATCTTACTATTTTGTTTTTCCAAAAACAGCACCACTCTTCTACATAGGCCATATCTGGTACTGCAGCTTAGTCCCATTATCTCAGATAAGGCTGATGTGCCATACCGGACACAACCAATACAAGAGTAGCAAAAATATGATTGACAACCCCTTTAAGATTTCACCTAATATCTATCATCCATAGAACAATGGCCTTGTAGTGATTGCCTTCTGTTCCGTGGAATTAGGAAATTTTTGCAAAATGTAAAATGTTGCCATACGGGCTTGGATTAGCAGAAAGGGAGGAAAGAAATTTGCAATTTTTGTATCCTTGAGCATGTTACTGATAGGTATGCGATGTTGACACAACAGTGCAACGAGTCATTAGCGTATAATTAGCATTCAGCCATGATGCGCGCTGTTTGAGGAATGTCTAATGTGTCAGCTTTTAGACACACAAACAGCAGTCAAAGCATCAAAACAGACCCATCACCGGCTTCCTCGGCTGATTGTAGCAGGCATCTCGGTCCGCCGAAATCGCTGAGAGCCAGCTCTGGCTTACAAGTGCATATAGGGAATGCCTAACAGGGGTTAAATTCATATGCCTTTATTGCAGCCTATTTCTGTCAACACTCGGCTGTGAAAACAAACATTCATGCCTTGTGAAGTGAGAGTGTATTTTTGAAGGCTAGCCGTCAGATATTTTTTGTCCTTCACACTTTTCTATGCTTAGCCTTTTTTGTTAAGTTGACTGCAAAGTGCATCAGTTCGCTTGGCGGAAGAAAAAAAATAATAGTAATAAAAGAAAAACTAGTTGACAGCTGCCTATGGCGCTGTTGTCAAGCACATGGGCTCCTAGTGCAAAATGGCAGGAGGGCTGGTAGACCACATGCTAGACGCAACCCTTTCAGTGCCAAAATGGATTCAACTTCCTTCATTATTTTTGTGCATTTTCTATTTCATTGTATCTTATTTTATTTTTACTTACATATATAAAAGGGTGATAGGAGACATCATTGGGTCATGGCATAGTTGGGGTGGTCCAGAACTAGGAAAATGGTATTCTCTTATTTTCCATAACCTACCTATCTGCAGGGCTGGGGTGATATGCTGGTTCTGGTGACACTAACCTATCTATCTGCAGGGCTGGGGTGATATGCTGGTTCTGGTGACACTAACCTATCTATCTGCAGGGCTGGGGTGATATGCTGGTTCTGGTGACAATAACCTATCTATCTGCAGGGCTGGGGTGATATTCTGGTTCTGGTGACACTAACCTATCTATCTTCAGGGCTGGGGTGATATGCTGGTTCTGGTGACACTAACCTATCTATCTGCAGGGCTGGGATGATATTCTGGTTCTGGTGACAGTAACCTATCTATCTGCAGGGCTGGGATGATATGCTGGGTCTGGTGACACTAACCTATCTATCTGCAGGACTGGGGTGATATGCTGGTTCTGGTGACACTAACCTATCTATCTGCAGGGCTGGGGTGATATGCTGGTTCTGGTGACAGTAACCTATCTATCTGCAGGGCTGGGGTGATATGCTGGGTCTGGTGACAGTAACCTATCTATCTGCAGGGCTGGGGTGATATGCTGGTTCTGGTGACACTAACCTATCTATCTGCAGGGCTGGGGTGATATGCTGGTTCTGGTGACACTAACCTATCTATCTGCAGGGCTGGGGTGATATGCTGGTTCTGGTGACAGTAACCTATCTATCTGCAGGACTGGGGTGATATGCTGGGTCTGGTGACACTAACCTATCTATCTGCAGGGCTGGGGTGATATGCTGGTTCTTGTGACACTAACCTATCTATCTGCAGGGCTGGGGTGATATGCTGGTTCTTGTGACACTAACCTATCTATCTGGGTTGATATGATGGGTTCTGGTGACACTCCCTTTAAGTAATTTGGAGTTTTTTACCAGGTTGGCTTGTAGAAATTATCTGCTTATCTAAGATAGTTTTGAGATAGGATACCTGAGCACTTGCATAGTATGATATACTTTTTATTTGATGCTTGCCTTACGTTAAGTGATATGGAAGTAGATAATATAATATAGCTCGAATATTAGGACACTCCCGATACACACTCAGTTATTTACATGGATATGCAAAAATATAACGGACTGCACAACAGAATGAATGAAAGATTCCCTCTACATAGTGTTGGCTTACATGGATCACATTATGGAGCCTCATTGTATGAAATATTCATAGGACAGCTTTAATATTGACAAGACTTTCGCTGACATATTGATTTATCAACATTCCCTTTAATTAAGCTATGTATATTTCGTACACTCCTAGACCTATTGCTCCTCATATGAATCTTCAACAAGTTTACAGTCTTTGGTGGGGGGAGGCTTTTTTGGACAACCTATTGATTACAACGGGAACTGTGTAATGCCTAATTTGTCCTGAGGTGGCGTTGCAGGGGAATCAAATAGCTGCTGTTGGATTAGCTCACAGATTGCAGATGATCGGTGGAGGTCATGGCTGCAGGACACTCAATGATCAACTTATCATACAAGGACCAAGTGGGTAACAACTTTCAGTGATGTCACTAAAGATGGCACATCACTCACCACCTCTTGGGCCTGCCGGGGTCATGGAGTGTAAATCAGCACTACATTATGGTATGACGAGAGCAGGATCAGCACAGGAACCCAGGGGGGTCCCCAAGCAGCCTCCCGAAACGTAAACCCAAACACCGATGTGAATCGGGCCTATTGAGCATGCATGTGCACGGGAAAGGGGTCCGAAAAAATAGCTGTCTGGTCAATGAGTGGTTGACACTAGGGTTTAACCTTGATCTTGAGATTTCAAAATCTGATCATTTTCCAGCCGATCCCGATCGTGAAATTTGCTCAATCGCTGATCGGAATCCGATATTTTCCGATCCTGATCGCTCAAATCTAGTTGATACCTATTGAAGGTGCATGGGCAATGTTCGACTATCATAAATGTACAGGGGGGCCTCTGAACTTGAAGTTGGGGAAAGAAGAATCAGGTCAAACCAAGCTTTCAACTTTTTGTTTTGGGAGTGGAGGAGGGTTGTGAAGAATAGCCGTGGCCTGAACGAACATTTGGCCAACAGCTATTGATTGAAGATCTACTTTTCGGACACTTAAGGTCAATGAGAACTCTCCTTGGTTCCTCTCGTCGATGAGGAAAGGTTAATTTCAAAAAGTTTTCCCCCTTGCTATTATCTCGGTTGATGTCCTGCACTATACACACATACGAATATACAGTAGGTAAAACAACTTCTAAGACAAGAGAACACAAAAAACTCTAAACCTAGGGGAACCCTAGGGAATTACACGCGTGGCTCTTTTTGTGCCAAAATTTATCACCTTTTGCTTAATTAAACCGCCAAACAATCTGCCCGAAACATCGTGAAAGAGAAGGAGGAAAAAAAAAAAAAAACCCTGTTCATTTGTAAATGGCAGGGACAAAAGGGATTGTGGAGAAACTTTAGCGTTTCCGTGCACGTAAACGTCAATGGAGTGTCTTCTCCATCATCAGCACTAAATTCACATTGATGCTTCTTTTCTTCTTCGTATTGATCCTTCCATGAGAACGTAGATTTGTATCTGTTAATTAATGCGTCCTGAAACAGCGTTTGTATTAATCAGGCAGATAAGAAAAATTGGATGCCTGCACCCTCGTGACAACTATAAAAGTGCTGGCCCTGATAAAATCATGAATGGACCTCAATAAAAAAGTTCCTCCTTCCATTCAATAACCTAATCATCCCACTTTTAATTATGCGGTGGAGAGATGCGGGGAGATTGGGGAATGTGTAAATCTAATTATTTACTAACAGCAGTGCCCGGGAGGGGAGAGTAGACTGTCATCGCAAGGTGCTGTAGGCTATATTCTCTGTCCATCTGCTGCTGCAGCGGAATAGGAAAAAAAAAAATTCTGGCTTCTACGGGGAAGCGTCGCATTGCGAGCTAATTGAAAGAGCATTATTCTTTGCACTTGCAGAAACTAATATTTGCAAGGGGGGGAAAGGAGCTCTATGATTTGTGGCGAAATAGACTCGATGTGGGCTGAACTCGCGACTCACAATCTCGCCCAATAAAGGTATTCGGAGGATCTGTCGGGGAATTGTAGAAAATCTAATTTTAGACTACGGAAACAATATCACCGGGTGTTGTGCCGTCAACCCTTTCGGAACAAAAATTGTAATTTCCATTTTATTGAATGGGGAAGGCGCTGAGTGATGTGTGGGGGGCTTTGTAGATGGAAGAATGGAAGAAACGTCAAGGATACGCGGTGTTCGGTAAAGTCGCCGGTCGTAAACGTAATGCATTGGAAATTAGGACCCAAGCTAAGAAGTCAAAAGTATAGATGGATGGGAAGAATTAGAAGGTGGGTTAGTTTTATGGCCATGGGTCTTAGACGAATGTTAGAGGAACCGGGACTGGGCAACTAATGTGTATGGGGCTCTCCATTGACAGAAGGATGGGGCAGTTGGACTTCAACTTTTTGTAATCGGGGTAGATACGTTGCCGCAAGAGGTGTTTGATCTTGACGTACTCCCCAGTTCCCGGTTGAACTGAGCATGCATTGGACTGGCTAGGGCAAGATGGCCCATCTAAAACTTAAGAATGTTACTTGATAACTAGAGGGGGGGCTTGGTATAGAATTTGTATATCTGCCCTGGTCCTTCAAGTTTCCCCTCAAAGCCCATAAGCCCGCCATCCACATATAGACACAAACTCGTGTCCATATACAATATACTGCTTAAGTGGAGGGTAATGGTGTGACTGGGGCACAAAGAGGAATATCTATAAGAAATGGGATTGTGAGCTATTGAGGCATGAGGTCCATAGCGCCTCATCGCTGCCTCCTCTGCCAGTGACAGATACATTTCTCGCTGCCATATTTTATGTCTCCTAAAGCCGCCCTTTTCAGCTTCCTTGTACTCTTCGTACGTCTTTATGGCAGAATAAAGGAGCTGTGCTTGGATGCCAGTAAGCCTCGGTTCTCTGTAGGTGCTCCCTCTCACAAGGCGCTCAATATAAGCTCCAGACATGTCTTAAGACCCCCTTAAGAAAATCACTTCTAATCCCCTTTGATGATTTTATTAAGTCGTTGTCATTGTTAGGTGCCAACTGGCAAACTTCTGCACTTTACCAACAGGCCAAGGAATTATTTCCTACAGTATATATTTGTATGGCTCGTAATGTGATTGAGAAAATTAACAGTCTGCTTAATGAGTGTAACATCTATTAACTCCCTATCGAAAAGTAATGTAAATGAGCACATTACCGCTCAAGATCACACATTTGCCCAGAACAACTGCTATTCTACATATGTTATGTTAACGGTGGATTTACCCAGTTGTGATCCTCATAAATGGAGTTCTCCGAAAGAAATAAAAGTAAGCAAAATAGATGGATGGATAGATAGATAGATAGATAGATAGATAGATAGATAGATAGATAGATAGATAGGAGATAGATAGATAGATAGATAGATAGGAGATAGATAGATATTAGATAGGAGATAGATATTAGATAGATAGACAGACATGAAATAGATAGATGCTATAGAATAAAGATAAGATAAGATAGATGCTATATAATAAAGAGATGATAGATAGATAGATAGATAGATAGATAGATAGATTTATATTAGATAGATAGATAGACATGAGATAGATAGATATTAGATAGGAGATAGATATTAGATAGATAGACAGACATGAAATAGATAGATGCTATAGAATAAAGATAAGATAAGATAGATGCTATATAATAAAGAGATTATAGATAGATAGATAGATAGATAGATAGATAGGAGATAGATAGATAGATAGATAGATAGATAGGAGATAGATAGATAGATAGATAGATAAGAGATAGATAGATAGATGGATAGATAGATAGATAGATAGATAGATAGATAGATAGATAGATAGATAGACCTAATATAATTAGCTCAATGTTTATTCCTACATGATGGTGGACTTTCTTTTGTTTGCTGCTGTTTACATATACTGTACTTGACATAGGTGTAGAAAAAATAAAGAAATAAGATAGATAGATATGAGATAGATAGATAGATAGATAGATAGATAGGAGATAGATAGATAGATAGATAGATAGATAGATAGATAGATAGATAGATAGATAGATAGGAGATATAACCAGACATAATCATTCTGATTCCATTTTTAATCATTGTTACTCTTCTTACTATTCCAGGATTCTCCACCTTGTCTCTTGCCGATCAGATGAGTCTCCTACAGAGCGCATGGATGGAGATCTTGATACTTGGCATAGTATACCGATCTCTCTCATTCGAAGATGAGTTGGTCTACGCCGAAGATTACATCATGGACGAAGACCAGTCGAAATTGGCAGGGTTGCTGGAACTGAACAACGCCATCTTACAACTCGTCAAGAAATACAAAAGCATGAAACTGGAGAAGGAAGAATTTGTAACCCTCAAAGCTATAGCACTTGCTAATTCAGGTTGGTAATATTTTTTTATGGCCATCTTGGTTCTTGGTTAGATGTGAACTTAAAAACAAAAAGTCCCAGTGATGAACTGATATTTCGGGAGGACGCTCCATGGCTCCGCTAAAGGGGAAACATAGTATTATCATTACCATTCCAAGTGGGCATCCACATACAACCTGGTCTGGCCATGTCCTCCACTCTTCTATTAAAATGGGATCCTGGATAGGGTTGAGCCGATCTTGAGATTTCAGGATCGATTTTAAAATCCGGTTTCTGATCATTTTCCAGCCGATCCCGATTTTGATCATGAAATTTGCTCGATCGCTGATCGGAATCCGATCTTTCCCGATCCCAATTGCTCAACCCTAGTCAATGCTTCTCTAGGGGAAAAGTCACTTTTAGGGTTGAGCCGATCTTGAGGTTTCAAAATCCGATTTCCGATCATTTTCCAGCCGATCGCGATCGTGAAATTTGCTTGATCGCCGATCGGGATCTGATCTTTTCCGCTCCTGATCGCTCAACCCTAGTCCTGGGTGGTGGAAAGTGGTAACTTCCATATCATACCTGTGCTCACTTGGAGCAAACATCAATTTGACACCCAGGAACCACAAAAGACCATCTATTTTACCGTCTGGGTGATCAATCTAACAGTTGTCGAGAAAATTAGAGCGCATGGATCTATTGACGCCACCATTTAAGAGAGCCGATCGGAACGTTGCGGCTAGGTACAGGTTAATAAAGCATTGAAGCAGTCAAGGGTAGGAGATAAGTGAAGATCACTGGGCTTTCGGCCCTAATGCTCTTTGCGCTTCGGCCCTTTTAGCATTTGCATAGGGTTGCCTATAGATCCGTGTTTAATCACATGCTGATCAGTAGATACCTACGTGTCGATAACGTGCTCTGATGCCGTGTACCATTGACAGGCATGCCGTGCCCCTCCATCTGCTTTTGTTGTGACCCTTTCTTTGAACTTTATCTTGGTTTCTGGCCAGTAGTTTTCCCTTTAATTACAAGAAGGAAACTGTCAATAAAATCTGTTAAATGGGATGCAACGAGCGGCTTCAATGGGTGGACGGCTATTTGTTCAGATTCTGAAGCACTCAAAGTATTGACAGTTTGTTTTCTGGGGCCATATGCGGCGATCAATCTCAGGCTGGGCTCAGCCGCTCTGAAAAATGAAAAACCAGATTGCTATTGCTTACTTGTGGATGACGACTTGTGATTTGGCGCGGCTCAAGTGAAATGAGACCTTCTGCCCAAATTGCCCCCCAGAGAGACACGAGATGCGTGACCGGTTTTAGAATTTTTTTTTTTTCCCTAATTGATTTTGCAATTAGCAGTTTGCAATATTGTTGCTGCGACTTTAAATGGGGACAAGACGGTGATTTTCCTACGTAAATCGTTGAGATCTTTAGACAAGTCCCTTCAGTGAGGAGCGTCGTGGCTAAATAGACTCTATGGTAGATGGTTGGTCTGGTTCTGATGAGAGGGGTTTTCTGGGAATTATAAATGGATGACCTCTAGGAACTGATGTCCTTATGAATTGAGGTCATCTATGAAAGATCGACTGAGACACCCGGGGCCCTGGCAGATCAGCTGTTTGGGTGGTTCAGTGCTTACCAAGCACAGCGTCGTACATTGTATAGTGGTTGTGCACGGTATTGCATCTCAACTCATTCACTTGAATGAGACGGAGTTGCCAATGAACGGGACCAGGGAGTGATCAGGGAGTGCAGTTGCCACAGCTGATACACAAAGTCCCAGATGTCAGACCACCATGGATCTAAGGATCGGCCATCTCAAAAAACCCATTTAACCCAATGGGGAATTTACAAAGACTGGTGTTTTCTAGGCCAGTCCTAATCTAATCCCCCTGTTGGTGCAATGTTATATAGATGTAGAAGAACTGGTCTTTGGGTTACATTGGAATTCAGAGCACCGCCATGTACCGCCTTATGGTTCTCCGTGTGGCACATTAGTATGAAATTCAGAAGAATACCTCTATAATAAGGCACCAAATAGGCATAATATTTTGGGGGTTGAATCCATATGGATACAATTTAAAAAAATTTAATACAATGTAACCTAATCAGCAAGTGGAGTAAAGATGTAAAGCTATACAAAAGATAGAAGATAAAAATGTATCTGTGCAAAACATATAAAGATGTTCCAAAGACATACTAAGAGATTTAGTGCATCGATACCCTGTCTGAGTATTATACGGAATTAATAAATCTGCCCCATTATTGTGTTTAGCATTGTTTAGTGTCCTGTCATTATGATTTGGGACGTCTCCATGTGCAGGTCCACTGACTCCTCACATTGCCTGGTCAAGCAGTTAAGCCTCACTTAGCAATATATGTCTCTTTCCTAATAATCAATTAGCGCAGCGCACACAGCTGGTCAGATAACATCCACTCATTAATGATGACATCATAATTCTTTTGTCATGTAGTCAGTGACTAATCTTACAGAAAGTAACAGTGGGGGCAACAGAAATAGCAACAGGGGCTCTTAGATGTATTGATCATCCCCAAATAGTATAGAGCAGGAAGTACTAAGACCATTGCTCCAAAAGTAAATAAATAAATAAATATTATTATATTATTAAATAATAATAATAATAGTAATAATAGTAATAATAATAATAATTAGTATTATTATAATAAGCTTAAAATAAATATATTATTATTGTTATTACTACTACTACTACTACTACTACTACTAATAATAATAAAAAACATAAAAGAAATATTATTATATTAATTTTTATTATTATTATTATTATTTTGTTTTATTTTTATTTATCTTTTTATTAAACAAATTAAATAAAATAAATATTATGATATGGTTTTATATATATATATATATATATATATATATATATATATATATATTTAATTATTTTTTTTTTGAGAACTGGTCTTAGTAATTTCTGCTCTATAATATATATATATATATATATATATATATATATATATATATATATATATATATATATATATATATATATTTATATATATTTGATAGGAGCCATAGAAAAAAATGTATCAATGGTTGTAGAAAAAAAACATATTTTGTATCAAGAGTAGTAAATTTTGATTCAGTGTACAAAAATGTACTATGAAAATTAAAAAAACATAAAATTTTATTGCAGCTTTTTTAATCCAATTATTTTGTTATTTCAAATTTATTATTTAATTTAATTTTTATCTATTTTCATTTTCATTTTTCTTTTTTTTTTAATATTAAAAATTTTTGCTGGTTGTCCAAAAACAGTCTCAGCAAGACAATGACAATAAAGAGTAACAGAATGACCTATTCATAAGTAATAATAAACTGAGTGAGGGCCACAAGTAACTGGTTATGTATGTGAGAGGCAGGGGTTGCAGTGGATGTCCCGGTGGTAGTGAAGGTGGGAAGGCAAGAGGGATAAGGGGAGGGCAATCATGTCATTTAGGCAAAAGTTATCACTAGCAACTAATGGAAATTATGGGGCAGGGGTAGAAACTGGGGGGTGAGGGCTAGAGATGAGCGAGTAGCATTCGTTCCAGTAGATATTCGATCAAATACTATGGTATTCGAAATACTCATACTCGGTTGAATACCACGCGGTAAGCACCTTTATATTTACCACGTAGTATTTGACCGAGTATGAGTATTTTAAATACCGTAGTATTTGATGGAATACCTACTTGAACGAATACTACTCGCTCATCTCTAGTGAGGGCCAAAGTTTTGCAATATGAACCAGACAGTCCAAGTCTTGACAAGGGTATAAAATTTTTGTTATATCTGTGAATTTTTTGTAACCGTTGAATATTAACTAATACATTTGTCATTTCTTTCACAGACTCCATGCATATAGAAGACGTTGAAGCAGTTCAAAAACTTCAAGACGTCTTACACGAGGCACTGCAGGATTACGAAGCGGGCCAACACATCGAAGACCCTCGCCGGGCTGGCAAGTTGCTGATGACTTTGCCACTGCTTCGACAAACGTCCACCAAGGCCGTCCAACACTTCTACAACATCAAACTGGAGGGGAAAGTTCCTATGCATAAACTTTTTTTGGAAATGCTTGAGGCCAAGGTCTGACTAAAAAGAATCTTTGGTGACCCCCGATAGCACCACGGATAAAAAAAAAAATTAAAAAATTTAAAAAAAGAAGGGAAATGACGTCTATTTATTATGGCAAATAACGTACTGAATCAGAAGCGAGTGACTGCACTGACGTAAATAGCAGCAAGACTGGAGCAGCTTTCGACTTTTAACTCTGCGATGTAACTGTGCAGATATTTCCCTCTCCCGATTATTTTTTCTTTTTCTTTTTTTTTTTGCTGCTGAACTTAAAATAAAGACTAAAAAAAAACAAAAAATTAAAAAAGTCTTTAATTAAGAGAGATGGAAGCCAGCCCTGCCAAAGGACAGAAATCCATAGGATGCCACTGAATTTAATATGGACCACAAGGCCCCCCCAATAACAAATGGAATCCGTGACAAAAAAAATATCATATCCTGCGTAAATTATACAAAAAAGTGACTGACTGTGCTTTTTAGGATTCCTCGGGAGCGATCTCTAATTTTACACCCTGAGCGACATGTCATTGGCTGCTTTATTTGGTTTTCTTTTCCATCTAGGCCACCCGAGTCATTCAATTCCTTTTGTTTTTTGAAGTCTTCCAAAAAATTTCTCCGTTAGGTACGACGTGACTTTTTTCAGGGAATAGTTTTAAGCTTTATTCATCCATGCAATATTAATTAACAAAATATTATGAATTAAATTATGATATAATGCAAAACTGCGTATCGGTCCGAGCAACGATGAACAATCTTAGAAGGACATTCGAAATCCTTTAAAGGAATTTTTTTTTTTTTTTTTATTCTAATTATTGAAATGTTTTTGGTTTCTTGTTATAAAAATGGAGATTATTTTGTACCAGCTTTATCACTTTTCAGCCATTTACTGATGATTATGTGGATACGTCTCTTATTCAAGCAATAGTCGAAGGATGGTGCATATTACCACGGATGCAATTAATGTTGTGTGCCAGTCTGGTTCAAAAAACATAAACCCCCCTCCCCCGTTTCTTATGTACCTGTTCTGTTCAATACGATATTAGATTACACCTGCGATGTATATAAATAGTCTTATCCGCTTACCACTCCCCCAATGAGGACGCTTGGAAATTGCTACGGTGTCTTAAAAAAAATAAAAATAAAAAATAGATAAACTTTAGTGTGAAATTTAAAAAAATTGTAAAACAAGAAAAAAAAAATCAATATGTATAATAATATATTATTATTGCAGGTAATGCAAAGGCCAGCAATAAACTCTCTGAAAAAAAAAAATATACATATGTATGTATGTGTATATATAGAATCAGCTGAGTTAAAAAAAAATATAAGAAATTTATTGTTAATTTTTTTTTTTTTTTTTACATAATTTTTTTACGGATAGCTACAGCAGTCGGTCTGGTTTCTCAACCCTTATTGTTGCCGCATGATATCTGTTTCTGTATGAGACTGTTAAAAAAGGTGTAATCTAATGTAATCCCACACCTACCCCGCTGACCAATTTTACAGCTACCTACAAGACATCTACACGCTCTGCCGATATATCAGTGTTAATAGTTGCTCCCTGTATCATGTGAACGCCCATATTCTATGTACACAAATGTGATTAAAAATTGTAATCTTAACCAACAAAAAAACATCATAGTTCAGCTTTTTCAATGTTTCCTGTTTGCTGTGTTTTTTCCCCAATTTTTTTTTTATTTTTTATTTTTTTTATTCATTTTATTTTTTTTTTCAATTTCTCAGTTGCATTTCCAAAACCTGTTGTCTTGTTCTCCTTGTGGCTGTTTCGATTCTCGTGATGTGTGCTTTTAGACACAGGGTAGAATTAGAGGCAATATTGGATGTACAATTCCTCGGGAGCCCACAGTAGTTTAATCTGTGGTTTCCTGGTCATAGTCTTCAAAAAAAAAAAAAATATTATACCTTGGCAGATCAAAACTCCAACTGAGAAATCACACGAGAAATCTTGAGGCTTTCAAAAAAAAAAAAAAAATGAAATAAAAAAAAAAAAAAAATATAAAAATGTAAAAAAAAATAAAAATTAAAAAAAGAATTTTTAAATGGTTCTTAAAAGAACACCAAATATATCTTCTACTTCTACATTTAACTAAGCTCAATTTTCAAGTGCTGTAAATATGGCTTCCTCTTCTTCTTCGGAATCATCTCAACTGTTAATAACTCGCTCTGTGTTGTTGCGACCCATCTAATTTTTTATTTTTATTTTTTTTTGGCGCAAAAATTTCCCAACACTATTGCTACTCTGTGTGCTTTAAACAGAATACAAAGGGTTGATGAAACACAAGCAGCCTGATCCTATAAATACTGTGTATCTACCATTAGCTATATAAGGATTATATTGTAGATTGTGGTTTCTCAGTAGAGAAGTGACTGTAGTGTGGTTTTAGATTTACTCATCATTAGCAATTCATTCAGATGGCGAGTACCTTGAAATATAGCTCTGATAGGTATTCAGAAATTGGCGCGTCCCTGTACAAGTACGGAAAAATTTGACTACTCCTTGGAGGTAAAAAAAATAATTAATAATAACAATTATAATAATAATTAATAATAAAAGGTGCTGATTGAATGAGATTTATTTATTTTTATTTTTTATTATAATATTTTATTTTACCGGTTTAGGTTTTTATTATATATAGTAATATATGTATCAAAAATAATGGACGCAGCTTAGCTGTACGCATCTATTTTACTGTACTGGGGTAAAGCAGCCTACTCAAAATGTGTATTTTCAAATAAGCCGATGCAATTCCAAAAAAAAAATTGGAAATTAAATTTTTTTAATTTTTTTTAAAGGGATTCTAGCATTTAAACACTTTTTTTTCTAGTTGACACGTTGGAATAGCCTTAAGAAAGGCTATTTGTCTCCTACCTTTAAAAATCGCCATTCGGTGAAAAATCTGTTTTATGTCGGTATGCAAATGAGTTCTTCCGCAGCACTGGGGGCGGGCCTCAGTGCTCAAACAGCACTGGGGGCATCCCCAATGCTGGGAAAGAACTCTCTCCAGCGACGCCTCCATCTTCTTCAGCAACCACCTCTTCATCTTCCGGCTTTGGTCAGACTTGTGCGCCTGCGCAGAATCCCTTTAAAATGTAATTTTAATGCCCAAATTAAGGGCCCTGTTCGGTATGGCGGTCAGGTAATTTAGACACACGCCCATTAAAGAATGAAAAAAAATCGGCAAAAATAAAATAGTGTTCTAGTGCTGCATTTTATCTCACAAAAATAAAAAAATTCAAAAAGGAGATTTAGAAACCTAAAAATATATCTTATTTTATAATAAAATCTTGTGTGGATGGTTTTATTTATATTTCTGTTTTAACATGACCTAAAATAGCATGAGGTGCGAGATACGATAAAGGGTGTACGATTTTTTTTTTTTTTTAAATGTAAATTATTTAGATTTTTAATTTAATTTTTAAATTATTATTTTTTTCTTCTTTATTTAAAGCAATACAATGACGCGAATGTGAAGAGTCGCCACTCGATAGCTCAAGCGAAATTGGAAAAAAAAAAAGTTGTATTTAGGAGACTATTTTGAATTTAAAGGATATCGGAAAAAAAAAAGTATAAAAAACGGTAGACTGCTATTTTTCTTAAGGAGAGAAGGGGTCGAGGTGAGTGTAGGCAGGGATTTAATCTTCTTCTCGATGACGGTTTAATGGGCAAGGAACAAAAAAAAGTAAAAATTATTAAAAAAATAAAAAATCTATAAGATGATTATAATACTCCAGGAGTGGCAACGTAATAACCACTATCACAAATAAAACCATGTCTATAGTTATCGATGGGCTTCACATCTGTAATACAATCAACTGTATATTTTTGTGCTGTGTATCATACCATGTGCTCCAGAAATATGTCCATTTGTGTAAATGTATTTATTTTATATTGTATATATTGTTAAATGCAAAAAGGAGACATGATTCTGTAACTTCAATCAGTTCAGATGTGTAAGTCAAATTATTATGCCTTTCAGGATGATGGTAGAGCAATATTAAAAAAAAAAGCTTCCACTTTTTGAATGTTTTTGCGTTGTTTTTTTTTTTTTTTCTTCTGAGGTTAAAATGAATTTTATATAGACTGAATGGGATAAAGCTGCAATACCCTTCACCGCCACTAGTGCGCCGATGGGTTGTAACTAGAGATGAGCGAACAGTAAAATGTTCGAGGTTCGATATTCGTTTCGAGTAGACCCTCAATATTCGTCTACTCGAATCGAATATCGAACCCTATTATAGTCTATGGGGGGAAAATACTCGTTTCAGGGGTAGGCAATAGAGATGAGCGAACACTAAAATGCCCGAGGTTCGAAATCGGATTTGAACAGCCGCACACTGTTCGACTGTTCGAACGGATTTCGAACCCCATTATAGTCTATGGGGGAAATGCTCGTTTCAGGGGTACGCAAAATTCGATAAAATTATACTTACCAAGTCCACGAGTGACGGTCGGGCTGGATTCTCCTTGAAGTCTTCTCCCGGCGCAGCGTCCCCACGGCATCTTCTGGCTGGAATTCACTCTGCCTAGGCATTGGGGCCTAGGCAGAGCCGACTGCGCATGCGCGGTCATGCGCTGACATGCGCAGTCGGCTCTGCCCGGCCCGATGCCTGAACAAAGCCCGGATGCCTAGGCAGAGTGAATTCCAGCCGGAAGATGCCGCGGGGACGCTGCACGGAGAAGACTTCTAAACTTTGAACAGCTAGTAGTATTCGATCGAGTACGAGTATTTCAAATAGCGTAGTATTCGATTGAACACCTACTCGATCGAACACTACTCGCTCATCTCTAGTAGGCAACATTCGATCAAATTGAACTTACCAAGTCCACGAGTGAGGGTCGGGCTGGATCCTCTGAGCAGTCGTCTCCTTGCAGCGTCCCCGCGGCATCTCCCGGCTCTGAATTCACTCTGCCAGGCATTGGGCCTGGGCAGAGCCGACTGCGCATGCCCGCACTACAAGGAAACGGCCACTTACAGTCAAAGCGGCCATTTTCTTGTAGCGCAGGCATGCGCAGTCGGCTCTGCCCAGGCCCGATGCCTGGCAGAGTGAATTCAGAGCCAGAAGACGCCGCGGGGAAGCTGCACGGAGAAGACTTCTAAAGGTAGGAGAAGAACCAGCGTTGATTGGCCGACTGTATAGCATTCAGCCAATCAACGCTGGTTCTGCATCGAATCTTTCCATTCGAATAGCGAGTGGTACTCGATTGAGTCCCGAGTATTTCAAATACCTTAGTATTCGATCGAATACCTACTCGATCAAATATTACTCGCTCATCTCTAGATGTAACATCCTTCTTTGTGATAGGTGTATCATAAGTTAAGCAGATTTTCTAAAAAATACCATGATTTGGTGATAAGTTATCAAAACATTATATACTAACTAGAGATGAGCCAATAGTATTCGATGAATAGTTTCAAATACCTCGCTCCCTTAGGAATTTGTGTAAGCGGCCGAACACCAAGGGGTTAAGCGCTGGTCGGCGACGCCAGACGCTAACACGCATTCCTATGGAGAGAGGTATTTGAATCTACTATTCAAATCAATTCTAATACTAACTAGACTAAATACTAGACTAGTCCACGTGTGGCCACCGAGTGGGGTTTGGCTAATGGTAGCCTTTCAAGGGTCAAAACGTTCACTCAACTATAGGGGTTGTAGTGATTGCATTTACAACTGGCCCAAAAGCAAATGGGTCTGAGGTTTCCCTCTCTACACTACGGCTGGGTAAACTTCTTTGACTTCCTCTAATGGCTGAAAAGCTGTGCATCTAAATCAGAAGTTCCCAAACTTTTTTGTCTCGTAGACCACTTTCAAAATTTTACTGGTTTCGGTGGACCCCCTGCTGCTACATTTCTACCATATTCTCAAAAAAATGTGAAGATTAGATCTAACAATGGAAATTTGCATCGCGGCTGAAACCCCTGGGGGTCCACCTGGTCCACTTTGGGAATCACTGATCTAAATCTATGACCTCTGTCCTCTGGTGAGCTGGAGTGGGGATAGACAGCCTTCCACTGTCCGAAAGGATAAAATGAACCATTTAATGTTAAAACAAGAGCAATTGGGTAGCAGGAAGGTTAGGCAAGGGAATGGAGTGGCATAAAAGGGGGCACAAATATTTTATGAGGGGCACTGACCGGGGATGGGAATGATGGGAAACGTGTGTGTACAGACGTGGTGTGAGCAAGTCTTCATGGTGAGAAAAGGGAATGTCCATGATGCTAAAATGTACGATTGAGATGCAGTTGATGCCGGTGAGGAGATTCTGCACCGTTGGGCCCAAGCTGAGCTTTTGCACCAAGGCCCATGAGCCCTGAGTTACACCCCTGTGTCACTATAATGTATTTAATTGGCTTCAAGAGAAATTGATGTTCTAAACTTAACTGGAGACAAGTTAAGAGTGGACACATCAATAGGGGGACCAAGGGAAACTATGAGAACCACACTGTGCTCCATGACCCCTTCAGACAGCGGATTGTGGACGGCAGAGTGTGTGCAGGATGGGCCCCCCATCAAACCAATGGCTCATATGGATAGCTTATCTTAACAATAGGCTATCAACACATTTATCCAGAAAAACCAAAGTCAAAACCAAACTAGGCAGCACATTTGGGGCACCATATATAAGAGTGGGCATAGTCCAGGTTGGTTTTATCTCTGTTTTGTAGTGTCAAGCAGCACCTTAAACCCACATATTTCAGCTATGCTATACACCACTTCCTATGCTAAAAAATATGTAAGCATCGCTTCCAACAACTTCAACTCTTTGCATCCTTTAATAGGAGCCCCTCTTCTGATTCCGGCACAGTTTGAATTTTTTCTCTATGCCCCACCGTTCCCGAGCAATCATTTCTGGTAGATTCAGCACTGAATAGACTCTACTTCCAGGTGGGCGGTCCCTGACTATCTGTTTAAGCCAAGGACCACCCAGCTAACAGTAGAGGGCCCGGTTAGCATACAGGGCATTGCAACTAATAGTAATGATTGCCAAGGAACGGTGGGGACTAAAGAAAAAATTCCAACTGTGCTGGAATCAGTGGAGGGGCATCTTTAGAAGGATTGAAAGAGATGGGGTTGGTAGAGGTGGTGAAAGGTCCCCTCTAATGGATTTTGGCATACACCTGTATTAGATGCTTTCAGTTATGACAATTGTTCTCTCATAAAGCTAATTTTTTTTCTTTGAGGTAATAAAATTTGATAGAGCACACGGCCAATTTCATAGTGAAGCAAAATATCTGGCAAATCAAGTTGTAATGCAAATCTCATAGGAGGATATATTATATACTATGTATGGATCTAGGGTTGGACTGAATCAACAGAGGAACGTCTGATGGGCCCAGACTCAGGCACAGTAATGGGCCCTAAAGGTTCAGCAGAAGGATCCGAAACATCAATCAATCAATCAATCAATCAATCAAATAGGCTTTATTGGCACGTCCAAATGGATATTTGGCATTGCCAAAGCTAGTAAAGTGGGGGGGGGGGGGAGTTGGAGTCGAGAGGGAGAGTATGGGGGTAAACCTCCTTTACTGTTTTTACTTCATACTCTTTGGTGTGCCATCTGTTTTTTGGAGTTATATTGAACGGGACAGATCCTTTACCCATTGGTGAGCACCCTATGTTTAGACCGGTCTTATATATATTTTGTATATATATATATATATATATATATATATATATATATATATATAAATTGTGGGGAGAGTAGCTCAGTAACAACAATGCTGCAGATCCACTCTGTCATAGTAGACAGGGACACTAAATCTCGTGCAAACGGGTTTATTTAGAAAAACAGGAAAATAAAACTTTGTTTCAGGTACAAAATAAGCAAAATAAAATACAGCTTTAACGTCAGGCAAAAATGTTAAAATCCTGCTCATCCGAGCACTAACTAAACAGTATAAAGCTGACAAACAAATATAGCACAGTACGGTCTCACCAGACTCTCAGTATTTCAGGACAGACCTAAGCGCCTCCTCTCACACCCAAGATCTGCCCTGAAGTATAGGCTCTGCAGCCTCTTATGGCCAAGTAACAAGACCAGGACCCACTGGGCTAAGGCCTACACACGAACCATACTGGACCACACATATGTGAGAAACCTGGGTAAGATATAGCGTGATTCCAGCACTCTGCCTGTCACCTTCTCACTATATATGTATATACTGGAAAGTATAAACCTAATATTTTTTGGGGAAAAAACATCAAAAAGTTTACATAAATCTGCTATAATTAGAGACGGGCGAACCATTTCAACATGAGGTTGCAACTGCAACTTATATGTTACATGTCTGTCACTTGACTGTGTTTTTACAATCAAATTCCAGTTCCAAAAAAAAATGGTGTACCTGTAAGTCGCAGGTAAGTCCCACAACTGTTTTAGTAAAGCAACTTCTGTGCGACTTTTTGTCACACTCTCAGGGCCATGGCCAGGCCCGATAGCAAACTTTTGACTGGGGCTCCTTTTACTGCTTCCCACACAGTATAACACTTTTGTTACTGACTCCTCATATGGTAGAAGACCCCTTTATTGACCCCATACAGTATAACACCACCTTTATTGGCCCCTACACAGTATATAGCCCCTTTTATTGGCCCGTACACAGTATATAGCCCCTTTTATTGGCCCCTACACAGTATATAACCCCTTTATTGACCCCATGCAGTATAACACCACCTTTATTGTCCCCTACACAGTATATAGCCCCTTTTATTGGCCCCTACACAGTATATAACCCCTTTTATTGGCCCCTACACAGTATATAGCCCCTTTATTGACCCCATACAGTATAACACCACCTTTATTGTCCCCTTCATAGTATATAGCCCCTTTTATTGGCCCCCACACAGTATATAACCCCTTTTATTGGCCACACACACAGAATATTGCCCCCTTTATTGGCCCCTACATAGTGTATGGCCCCTTTTATTGACCCTCACACACTATATTGCTCCTTTTATAGACCCCAAATAACGTACTGCCCCCACACACACACACACACAGCTCCTATATTGGCCCCGTACAGTAAGCCGCCCTTTGTTGGCTTAGTAAGTGCCGACTTAAGTAGTTCTGCCCCTGCCATGAAGTTCTATCGGGAGCTAGTGATAGAACAAAAAATCAGACACATGTGACTTGGTGGCCTTTCCCACGGACCTCCAGCTGACCACTGTGTATTTCTGAAGCCTGACCCACAATGCTGACCACACTAGAGTCTATCTCCAGTTGTCTTCATCAGTCCCATTAAAGAAATTTAAATAAAAAATTCTTGGGAAAATTAGTCTTAAGAAAAAAAAATTTGAGTTGTGATCAATATCTAAAATGTGCAATAAGGACAGATCCGTATCATTCATAAAAATATAAAAGAGCGATTTTGTAACTTTCCGGCTAAAGGGATTGTAGCAACCGATCCAAGGGTCACCCTATGCTTCTATGTCTTAAAGGCCCATCATAAAAAGTGCTAATGTGCTTCTCAGCTACGTTCCAAGTATCAGGATTCGTTTCTACCAAAACACTTCTCACCTCAAGCCGCGGAAATTCTCCAAAGAGTTAGAGTGATGACACACAGGATACCATGCTAAATGCTGTTCAGAGAACCGGAGAACAAAACCAATTTCACTGACACAGTTTTATTCATTACGTCTAAAGGACAAGGGATAAATCCTGACAATTCACCTCAAGTAACTTTATTGCTGTTTTTGTATTTTTTTTTTACTATAAGTAACTATTTCTAGATCTTTTTCCAAAATACAATGAACCAATTAAGTTTTAGTATATCCAACTGGATAGAAAGACTAAGGGGTGCTAGTGGGGCATTTGCCCAGGTGGGGCGAGGGGGTTGTCATTGGTAGCTTGGGCACTTATAGGTCAACATTTTAACCACCTCATTATTCTGGATAAACATGGTCCTTGAGACTTTTTAGTAGGGTCTCAATGGTAATATTTTTGAACCATTGGCTATTTGTAACACTCACCAAGTTTGGACCTGCTGTGTCACCTACATAGTTTGGGGTTGAACCTGTAAAAGGATCCATACTTTGCTGACCACTGCTGGTGGGGAAGGTCAACAAGTGCGAGTGTGGAGGGTCAGGCAAAAGAATAGTCAGGTGTGGGCCAAAGGTTAGAGCAGGAAATAGGCACCCCATAAAACAGGAACTAACAAGCTAAGAACCTTTGCTCAGGCGGGGTGTAGCCTATGAAGCTGACTTTTGAAAAGGCAGGGGATGGTTTGTAGAAATGTGTACTGACCCTTTAAGTGAAAGGAACGGAGAATGCACCTATCTTATAGGAGGTGCACATGAATAGCAACATGTAGGAGCAAAGCCTGAACAGCAATGGCAACTTAGTGGTTACATCTGCTGGAATAGGTAGCGTTCTGGCAGTTGCAGCCCCCAAGTTACCATTGTCATTCAGGCCTTGTTCCTCCATGCAGCACATACTCCATGGAAACCACATGGGTAGCCTGTCCATGGGAAGGACCATCAATGTGTTATCAGTGTAAGTAGAAGGCCAAGGCAAAACATCTTTTTTAAAAATGACTCTTCATGAACAACGTTCCATTTATACTGATATCCACTGTCTTTTTAGTGCCCCAGTGGTCTTTGGGCGCGTTTAAGATCCAGAGCTTGGGTGCAACTGCTACTTCTATAGCGCCTTTCGATATGCTCGTGTGTGGGTCAAGTGAAGGTAACTGCATGTATGGTCACACCAGGAACTGCAAAGAGTGCTGTGCCCTGGTTGATACAGTAAGTTTAGGTCCTTATGACCGAAACTTCACTAGATGAGCAGACCTAGTAGACCGAGCACTGTCAGACACAGAGATACCTAATGTGTATGTGCTTCACAGTCATTTTCTACTTTTATATGTATTCTAGGGAAAGGAGGGATTTACTATTTTTATTTATTTAATTTCTTTATTATATTTTTTTAAAGCTTCTTTTTTTCCCACTATGTTATGGGAGATTCTATACTTTACTATTTCGGCTGGTCCTAGACCCCCTCTCCCCCCCCCCCCAAAAAAAAATAAATAAATATATATATATATATATATATATATATATATATATATATATATATAATTTTTTTTTTTTTTTTTTTTTCTTTTGCTTGACTCCAGCATAAGCCGAGGGGGGCTTTTTCAGGACAAAAACTGTGCTGAAAAACTCGGCTTATACTCAAGTTTATACAGTATTTCCAAGAATCTTCCGTTTAGCAAGACCTCAGATTTTTTGGGTTTGCCACCCACGAAACACAATTATACTCTGGGGTCTCTTTGGACCCCAGAATATAATAAGTGGCATCCAGTGGGAGGTACTGTAAAACAATAACCACTGATTCTCACCTTCCCTCATCACTTCCGGGTTCTCCTTTGGCATCTGATGCTCGAGAGTGGTCATTGTCTGGCCTCTTTGGCCCAGTGGTCACCGGGCCCAGTGATGCCTGTGATAAGGCCACAGAGATCATGTGAGGTGTTCCAATGTCATGATACATGTCTCAAAGTCCCCATAGGGCTTGTGATATTACCCAGGAGGCCAGAGAACCATAGAAGATGTCAGAAGAGGACAACAATGGAGTACTGAACACCACAAGGGAGCCTAGGAGAGATGCACTAGGTGAGTATCGGCGTAAATTATTTTTCCACACCCCTAGGGCCTCTTCTTATTATACTATAGTGATTATAGAGACCCAAGAATATATTAATAGCTCTTCTGGTTTGGACCCAACATGTCTGATCTGAGATTGACCTGGAAGACAAAACTCGTAAATATGTACCTTACGATTCTTGCGTGGCTTGCCCACCTCCACCTAACCTTTGTGAAGGATAGACTGTCATTGTCATTCCTAGAAAACTCCATTAATGGTATTTCATTGTATGTAAACATGACATCGCCGTACACGAGAGGCCCTTGGGACTGTTCCGGCCACCACGGACCCATTTTTGCCTTCCAATCTTCTCATTATCGATGGTTGGTCAATTATCTATAATAAAAGATAATATTCAATCCTTATTGGCTACATTTTCTATATGTAATTCCGGAATAGAAAAATAATATTTTAATTCAAAAATATCTTCAAAATTATTTCTTCATTCCGGGAGAAGTTGATATCTCAACTAATGCGGACGGCTGAAGTTCACTCTTCCATGTCCATGACAGTTGGTCCAAAGGCTTGTTACGGTGGTAATGACCTGATGGAACGTGATTTCCTATGGCAACAATACAATTGCCTGCGCTCACCTGCTGGGAAAATATTTCATTATTTTCGCATTCCTCCCTAAGAGATTTGTTTTGCTTGTTTCTTTTAAATTAAATTCACAAGCACATTATTGAGGCTCCAGAGTGCATTTCAGATACCAATCTAGAACGGAGAGCTAAGATAGCAAACTGCTTTTACTGCTTCTGAAAAAAAATCTATAGGCTGGAAGATCCGAGGAGCTCGGGGACCGGCGTGAGCAGGAAGAGAAAAAAAAACACGCAAATACAAATCCATAGAATATTTACGATGATCTGTAAGTACGGAAAAAAAAGTACATAAAAATAGAAAAGATACAAAAAAAATGAATTTACTAGAAAAATAATAGAAGTAAAATCTTAGAATATTAGGAATAAAATAAACAACCCTTGGGTTAAGGCTCCTTATGGTGACCCACAAGATGGTAAAATTATAGCATTAGAGGAGATCACGAGACAATCTTTATGTTCCCTATGGAAATAACATTCTCAAGAGCGCTTGTAATGGATCCAAGATGGATAGATTGTATCACTGATGGCAACAATGTAATGAAATTCCATAAAATAATAAAAAAAAATATTACTTGCCAGGTAAGTACCCTTCTGTTCCAGGGCTCCAGTGTTCCAGTCTAAGGTGCAACAAAAACATCCTTGACTACCCATATCACCCATCTCAATGGTGTACCGCTGAGGCTAGTGACTGGTTGCAGCAGCCGAGTGTGTAGTCGGATATAACATTACTGCAGCACAATAAACCAATCCAGCAATGGCATAATTGCTAACTATCCATATGACGGACTCAATCGCATTGCTGAGGCTAATGATGGCTGCAGTTGTTATATGGGTAGTCAGGAATACTGCAGACCAGACCCAGCATCTCACCCCAGCCCTGCAGATAGATAGGTTAGTGTCACCTAAGCCAGTATATCACCCCAGCCCTGCAGATAGATAGGTTAGTGTCACCGGACCCAGCATATCACCCCAGGCCTGCAGATAGATAGGTTAGTGTCACCAGAACCAGCATATCACCCCAGCCCTGCAGATAGATAGGTTACTGTCACCAGAACCAGCATATCACCCCAGTCCTGCAGATAGATAGGTTAGTGTCACCAGACCCAGCATATCACCCCAGCCCTGCAGATAGATAGGTTACTGTCACCAGACCCAGCATATCACCCCAGCCCTGCAGATAGATAGGTTAGTGTCACCAGAACCAGCATATCACCCCAGCCCTGCAGATAGATAGGTTAGTGTCACCAGATCCAGTATATCACCCCAGCCCTGCAGATAGATAGGTTAGTGTCACCAGAATCAGCATATCACCCCAGCCCTGCAGATAGATAGGTTAGTGTCACCAGAACCAGCATATCACCCCAGCCCTGCAGATAGATAGGTTACTGTCACCAGATCCAGTATATCACCCCAGCCCTGCAGATAGATAGGTTACTGTCACCAGATCCAGTATATCACCCCAGCCCTGCAGATAGATAGGTTAGTGTCACCAGAATCAGCATATCACCCCAGCCCTGCAGATAGATAGGTTACTGTCACCAGAACCAGCATATCACCCCAGCCCTGCAGATAGATAGGTTAGTATCACCAGAACCAGCATATCACCCCAGCCCTGCAGATAGATAGGTTACTGTCACCAGATCCAGTATATCACCCCAGCCCTGCAGATAGATAGGTTAGTGTCACCAGATTCAGTATATCACCCCAGCCCTGCAGATAGATAGGTTACTGTCACCAGAACCAGCATATCACCCCAGCCCTGCAGATAGATAGGTTAGTGTCACCAAACCCCAGTATATCACCCCAGTCCTGCAGATAGGTTAATGTCACCAGAACCAGCATATCACCCCAGCC
This sequence comes from Leptodactylus fuscus, assembly GCF_031893055.1. Classification (NCBI taxonomy): domain Eukaryota; kingdom Metazoa; phylum Chordata; class Amphibia; order Anura; family Leptodactylidae; genus Leptodactylus; species Leptodactylus fuscus. Next base: position 16,997,900 of record NC_134267.1, on the reverse strand, counting down.
CTGCAGATAGATAGGTTACTGTCACCAGATCCAGTATATCACCCCAGCCCTGCAGATAGATAGGTTACTGTCACCAGACCCCGCATATCACCCCAGCCCTGCAGATAGATAGGTTACTGTCACCAGAACCAGCATATCACCCCAGTCCTGCAGATAGATAGGTTAGTGTCACCAGACCCCAGTATATCACCACACCCCTGCAGATAGATAGGTTAGTGTAACAAGACCTAGCATATCACTCCTGTCCTCTATGTGGTCTTTATGGAGTTGTCTCTTTTCCCCACCTGCCCCATGGTACTGTTTCATATTCTCGATCTTGTTAACCCTTAGAAAGTCAAGATGTCAAAATCACGTAAATTCCATTTCATTAGGACTGTTCCTTATGTTATTAATGCTAATGTTTTGCTTTTTATATCAGAAACATTTCATTTACTACCAAAACATAATTCTGTAAGACTCGTCTGTGTCGGTTCCTTGAAAACATGTAAAAATACTAAAATTGTTCAAAAAGATTGTTAATAATTTTGCAAAGTGAACCGCAGGCTATTTGATAATCTGGTATTAATCCCTTTTATATAACACCTCATTTACTTAAAAAGAAGTAAAAATGGCTTCAAAGAAGGAACAGATAGTTATCGCTATGGAATAACTGATAAAAAGCGCAAAAACGTAAATAAAAAATAATAATTTTGTGAGGCCCCGTAGCTCGATGGAAAATTACAGAAATTTAACAAGCCAGATTAAAGGGAATGTATCATTTATCAAATTGACATTTTCTTAACACATTTTAGTAGATTTTTTAATTATTTCAAATAATTTATTACTTTTTTTTACTGATTGCTAGTTAAAGTAATTTTTATTTTTTCAAAAACATTTTCTTGGGGGGCAGCCATTTTGGAGGCACACCCTACCTGTACTCTTTGTATAGGAGTTTGGCACTTAACGGTTAGATATTTCTTTCTGGTATAAGCCTACTTCCATCTAATGTGTAATGGCATCTTAGAATTCTGACAAAGTCTACACAGCAAAGCCGACAGCTGAGCTACACCCAATAAATCTGTTGTAAATGCCAATGTAACCTCATAGCTATGACTAGGGCTCTTTGAGCTTCCAACCATGTTCTTCATGACACCCACACCCACAGTCTGCGTATTGTAGGTAGATTTTTTGGGACTTTGAAGAAAGAACACTGCCAGTTACTACTGTTATCATACCATCAAGGCACCCCATCCACCATCAGCCAAGAGACATCACAGGGTTTCAGGTGACCATTACTACTGTTACCACCATCATATATAAGTTTCCTCATCATTGCACCAGCCATAAGGGGTGCAAGAGGTTTGGAAAAGACCAACCAAACCACCATCAGTAAGCCTTGACAACATGATCACTAATTCCACCTTAACCTCTCTCCCCCTGGGCTGACTTAGGTCATTGGTAGAAGATCGGCAGGGTTCTGACACTAGGGACTTGGGATTAGCTCTATGAAGAGATTATAGTGTTCAGATGCACAATGGTAACTCTTCACTGGAAACCAATCGCAGTGCCGTACATTGTATAGTGGCAGCGGTTGGTATTGCATCTCGACCCCATTCACTTGATTTAGACTGAACTGAAAACAGTCCATGAACTTGCCATCACATCGCCTGTAAAGTGAAAGCAGACCTTACAGAGAGCCATTGTTGCTTCAAGTAGCTGATACAAGGAGATATGTGTGACTCCCGCTGATCTTGGATTGTTGATCTATATTAAGGAGAGGTCATCAATCTTATAAGACTGGAAAATTCCCTTAATATATTATGAAAATGAATTAAATATATATCAATAAAATACTATATCCTTGTGATGCTGGTAGTCCATTAGAATATTGACGGGGTTATCCATCAATGCAACATTGATGGCCTCCTTAAAGGCAAGGAGGGTTTCAATAGTTACTTCCCCTTTCCCTCTATTGTGAATGAAGGTTTCAACTTTGGGTCATGCGAGTGAACCCAACAACTGAGCCCTGAGTTGATCCACCTTCTCCGTCTTCTTTCTTGTTCAAGGGGTCTTGCAGTATACATCAATACAATAGCAAAGCCATCCCCGGGGTCACTGCTGAAGACTAATCATATTGGCACGCCAATATCATGATGCTTTGATGTCATCTGGAAGAAACTGGAAGAGGACACCAACAGACCACTAGACACCATAAGGATACCATGGAGAGGTGAATATAGGTTTCACTTTGTTATATTTACTCACCTCCCTTGGGCCTCCATTTATACATTGTGGCGTCCAACCCCAAAACTTTCAGGTTCAAGTGGAGCTCAAAATTTTTGGAGAGTTTAGGTCAAATCCAATTTGATCTAAATCGGCTCGGTCATTTCTCATCAGACACATCAAGGTTTTGAATGCAGCCACAGATGGAGTTGCTACAGATCTATTTGGGCCCCTAAAGAACCTCCTCTAGGCTCTCTCATGGTGTCTACAGTCTTTTTCAGATGCTTCATGATGTCCACACATCCAACGTGGCCTCTCACTCAAGGGACTGGAAGATGACCATGATGGTCCATGATGGAACATTGCACACCACAAGGGAGCTGGGGGAAGTGTCAATGTTTAATGTCGCAACTCATCCAGTCCAAATAATATAAAACGAAACAATTAAAACAATCTACATCTATTGTTACACGCTGAGTATAATACAAGTGACTTCTCTTGCCGAGACCAGATCAGCGCCCTCTCTGTTACAAGCCCTGCACATCCCACCATGACAATCCTTGGTAATTACTTGATGTAAAGAAACAGTCCTACTTTTTGGCAATTACAGTAACAGTAAATCTTGTTCTAGCCTTGGGAGAGAGTGCAGTCAGGCTTGAAATGTGTTGGCCGAGTGCAGACATTCTTGTCGACTGCATTTTCTGCAAGCTTTAAAAAAAAAAAAAAAGTGTTGATTCATGTTTAAAAAATAGACAGACTGTAGAACAATGCAATCCAATAAGTCGATAAACACCACGAGTTGTAAAAGAAATATTAAAGCCTGCGTTAAAAGGCTCCCGAGCAACATTTCAGATGTGTTAACAATAACACCCAATCCCTTTAATAAAAAATAACGAATAGGAAGAGGACGGCGGGATAGATTTATTCCAGTGCGAGAAGCCTAGTTAAATGCTACTCAAACAGCCGCGGCTCCATAGGGCAGTAACTTACGATATCGCAAGGCTTCCAGCTATAACTTATTGTTTTACGTTATTTACCGAGGAGATTTGCTGAGATTCTGCTTTAATCTCTAAGGACTGTGAAAAGGAGGGGGTAAAAAAAAAGTCCATTCTCAACGATTCTTAACTATTCGCGGAGGAGCGGATTAGCGGATAGGGAACAAAAAATGTATCAAGGAGGTGACGATAGATTGAGATGTGGGGGGAAAAACGTAGAATTTTAGAAAAATTTTAATATCTCATGAGTAGAGATGAGCGAACAGTAAAATGTTCGATATTCGATATTCGTTTCGACTACTCGAATTGAATATCGAATCCTATTATAGTCTACGGGGGAAAAATGCTCGTTTTAGGGGTAGGCAACATTCGATCAAATTGAACTTACCAAGTCCACGAGTGAGGGTCAGGCTGGATTCTTTGAGAAGTCTTCTCCGTGCAGCGTCCCCGCGGCGCAGTCGGCTCTGCCCAGGCCCGATACCTGGCAGGGTGAATTCAGAGCCGGAAGACGCCGCGGGGAAGCTGCACGGAGAAGACTTCTAAAGATAGGAGAAGAACCAGTGTTGATTGGCCGACTGTATAGCATTCGGCCAATCAACGCTGGTTCTGCATCGAATTTTCCATTAGAATAACGAGTAGTATTTGATCGAGTACGAGTATTTCGAATACCATAGTATTCGATCGAATACCTACTCGATCGAATACTACTCGCTCATCTCTACTGATGAGATCTTTGCTCTGTTTGTTCCATCGGGTCTTGTTGATGGAAGGAATTAGCTACATTGTAACCCTGAGGCCTAGTTTTGTCCCCGGGTCACCCATAGTCCCTGCTTTGTTCTCAGTCCCTTCCTCCCTTGTCATATAAAAGAGTGAATTTCACAAGATTCGTTTCCATAGTATTCACAAAGGTGACCTGCTAGGTTTATTTTGGACTGGACTTTGTATAGTATAGTTTAATAGATGAAGGCCCAGGGGAGGAGTGGTAAAATAAAAAAAACATTCATACTTACCTTCCCTAGGCTCATGGTGTCTGGTGTTCCATCACAGTCTTTTTCAGAAGCTTCATGATGTCCACACGCCCTCAGAGAATGACAGTGGTTCATGGGTGGAGAACACCAAAAAACTTGGGATCAGTCGAAGCAAAGAAATTTGGAAAATTTGTTACAAACTGATTCATTAATCTCTTCAGGGTCACAGCTAGTGTAAGGAGACTTATTTTAGGCAATGCTACATGGGATACTGTAAGCCTCTATATATCAGTTACAACTCTTCACTGAGCACCACCCCATTCTATTCCCTTCCATGGACCACCGATCATGTAAGTGCTCCATGGAAGGAGGATTTAAGGGGAATTTCGGTCCCCTGTCCTCCTGACAGCTGGGGACCTGGTGATCGGGCTCCCAGTCATTGAACACTTATCCCATGTCCTATGGACAAGGAGGATTGAAGGAGAATTTTGGTCCCCCGTCCTCCTGACAGCTGGGGACCTGGTAATTGGGCTCCAAGGGACTTGACACATCCCATGTCCTGTGGACAAGTAGGATTTAAAGGGATTCTAATATTAAACTACTTTTTTTTCTAATTATCACGTCGGAATGGCCGCCATTTTGGGGTGGCCTCTCTATGCTCCTGTATAGAACTACAAGAGCAAGACAAGCCAGAAGAGGCGGAGTTGCTGCAGAAGAAGGAGGCGGCGCAGGAAAGAGGCGGCCATTTTTGGGTAGCCGCTCTTGCAGTTCAATACAGGAGCCGGCCTGCGGCCATTTTGGTGTGGCCTCTCTATGCTCCTGTATAGAACTACAAGAGCAAGACAAGCCAGAAGAGGCGGAGTTGCTGCAGAAGAAGGAGGCGGAACATGAAAGAGCTCTCGGGCAGCAATGGGGATGTGCTCATCGGCCTTTCAGCGCTGGGGCCCACCCTCATTACTTCGGAGAGCTTATTTGCATACCGGTTAAAACCAGTATTTCTACGGAACAGCGCGGCGGAGACCACGTCTAAAGGTAGGAGACGAATAGCCTTTCTTAAGGCTATTCCGACGTGGTAATTAGAAAATAAAGTAGTTTAATGGTAGAATCCCTTTAAGGAGAATTTTGGTCCCCCGTCCTCCTGACAGCTGGGGACTTGGTAATTGGGCTCCAAGTGACTTGACTTATCCCATGTCCTGTGGATGGCATAATGGGCCCATACCAAGATAGCTGTCAATTACTAGATAGGACTGCCTCCCGGAGCAGAAAGACAGGGACCGCCCACTTGACATCTGAGAGAATTGGGCTGAAAGTAACAACATTGATTGCTCAAGAATGGTGAGTCCTAGAGAAGAAATTCCAATTGTACCTAAATCAGTGGAGCGGTCTCTATTGAATTATCCACAGAGTTGGAGTTGGTGGAGCTGGTGAAAGTCCCCTTTAAGCCCTAAATGAACTGAAAAACATACAGTATCCCCACAAACCTATATATCAATCTGCTCAGCTCCTCCAGCTCTATAACATGCCTCCTAGAGATTGCAATGCATTTTTAACCCCGTGAAATCCCTTTAAGTGAACAAACTTAAAAAATGACACCTTTCAGATGGAAAAAAGCCACAATTCATTCAGTAGAAGAGTGAGTCGGAACATCACGCCGTGGAATGGATACAGGGTATGATTTCTATTTAAATAAAGACATTTCCGCCGCTGTCGAGCAGAGTTTTTCGATTCAGTTTACATGTTTTTTTAAGCAAGTCAAATTATCATTTCAGAGCAATGTAAGCCAGCTTCATGGCGAGCATTAACATTCAAAGCGGGAATTTTACAAGATGTATTTTATTAATTTAGTAGACTTTGTATCTTGGTACAAGGTGCTTAAATATCAGAAGGGAATTAGAAGATGAAAATGTAGAGAGAAAAAATAATGGCCTACATTCTCTGTTTTTGAGACATTTTCAATCTGTTTAAAGATTGAGCTTTACGGGGACAAATGGGAATCAATATTACCATAATGTATGCGGGCCAAACTCTGCTAATTGTGACAGCACATGAAAGGGGAGCAAATTTTCTTAATTTTCTGCAGCAAACAAGTCGATGTAATCTGAACAGATTAATTTTCTTCTCTTGCCCGGTTTATGCAGCAATCTCGCCTCACTTATTGATTATCAGACAAGACTACTAATCCCCTTCTGGTCGTTAAAAGTACTTAATTAAATAGCAGTTAACAAATGTCTCTATACTAAAATAATCATGGCCGATCCCGATGATTTATACAGAGCGGAGGTGCTAAATTCTACCTTGAATAGACCCAACAAACAAGTAAATAATTAGATGTAGTCATTTAGATTATATATTACGTAGAGATGAGCAAACCGTGTTTGGAATGAGATGGATTTGTTACAAATGTTACAAAAATTTCAATCTAAAGATTTTGGGCTTCTCCACCCATGAATTGCTATTATAAACTGGGCTCTCTGTAGACCCCAAAGTATAGTATAATAAGTGGAGGTTCAGAGGAGGTGTGGTGGGACGGATTTGTTAAAAATATTCCAAAAATTTCTTATTCGACTGAATCCAAAGCTTTTGGATTGGATTATAAATTGGGCTCTCTGTAGACCCCAAGGTAAAATAAGGGGAGGTACAGAGGAAGTGTGGTGGGAAGGATTTGTTAAAAATATTCCAAAAATTTCTTATTCGACTGAATCCAAAGCTTTTGGATTGGATTATAAATTGGGCTCTCTGTAGACCCCAAGGTAAAATAAGGGGAGGTACAGAGGAAGTGTGGTGGGAAGGATTTGTTAAAAATATTACAAAAATTTCTCATTCGACTGAATCCAAAAGAGGAGGTGTGGTGGGACAGATTTGTTAAAAATATTCCAAAAATTTCTCATTCGACTGGATCCAAAGCTTTTGGATTGGATTATAATTTGGGCTCTCTGTAGACCCCAAGGTAAAATAAGAGGAGGTACAGAGGAGGTGTGGTGGGACAGATTTGTTAAAAATATTACAAAAATTTCTAATTCGACTGAATCCAAAGCTTTTTAATTGGATTGAATTATAAATTGGGCACTCTGTAGACCCCACAATATAATAAGGGGAGGTTCAGAGGAGGTGTGATGAGCTGAATTTGTTAAAAATATTACAAAAATTTCTCATTCGACTGAATCCAAAGCTATTGGGGTTCTCCACCCATGAATTACTATTATAAACTGGGCTCCCTGTAAACCCCAAAGTATAATAAGTGAAGGTGCAGAGGAGGTGCACCTTCCCATCCTCATCTCTTCCATCATCTTCTTGCGTTGTCCAACCTCCTGGGTGATCCTCAAGCAATCATTGAGATCTTTGATTGAGTGTGCCAACATCATGGCATGGAGTCCAGAAGATCACCAAAGAGGACCCCAAGGGAGCACCAGGTGCACGAGCAAGCCCAGGAGAGATTAAGGAAGGTAAGTATTGATGTTTATCGATATTCTCATTTCTGCACCTTCTCTGGGCCAGATTTGCCAATTTCTAATATTAAATAGTCAAAAAAATGGACCAGACAACACAACCACCACACATAGTCAAAGACCCACCCAACTATGGTCCCCAGTAGCAGACTGAGTTTGTAGGTAAGATTTTTCCTCAGATTTATTAGAAGAATCTTACGACTATTGTGGCACGGCTGGTGGTCTGGGCTTTGGTTTTGTGACATTTTTTGGCCTTACTCTAATGTAATTTGCTAATTATAGAAGGAGTCCCCAGTTTGTGATGCCAAGTCTATGAGTCACTGTGGATACAGTGAAAAAGACCGATTCCTATTTTTTGTGGCTTCCAACCATCCAAGCATAGCCAGCATCAAGGCCAAACCAAAGAGGTTGTCCAGTTACACGGTCTACAAGCAGTTTGGGTTTTAACCAATTCTAAAAACTTAAGTGAGAACTATTATTGCTCTTATTTTCGTAAGAATGCTATCCCGTGACCCTTTCTTCTCCCATCTTGCTTTTGTATATATTTTTGAAAGTTGACCATATGTTCAGGTGACGTTGTATCTGGGAAAATTGTAGAATATGTGGTAAAAATGTTGTTGTGGTCATCACTGAAGAAACTTGCCCAACAGGCTATCTTTTCAATTTTGTCCTTGACCCTCCGATTCTGTTACGTGACTGTTAGCCCAGGAGAGGTAAATAACAGTGTTTTTTATGCTTGTATCCCCGATGAGTCTCTGATCATTATCCTCTGGGGTCTGAAAAGATATATAATTATAATAATTATACTGTGCAGCAACCTGTTAGTGGGAACTCAGAGGATGGGATTAGAACTAGTTGAAGAAGCCCCCTGGGCTGGTGCCGAGCTGTGGGGGCCTGAAGGTTGGTGATAGTCTTTCTCCACACAATGTCTTGAAACCTCTCTTAGCAATGATATGCCGTTTTCGCCAGATTTGGCTTCAGGTACCATCTTTATGCTGATGACACCCAATTATACACATCTTCCCGTGACATCACCCCTGCACTCATTCAGAACACCAGTGACTGTCTCTCTGCTGTCTCTAATATCATGTCCTCGCTCTATCTGAAACTAAATCTCTCTAAGACTGAACTACTACTGTTTCCACCATCTAACAGATCTGTCCCTGATATATCCATTGCAGTCTCAGGCCTTACTATAACTCCTAGGCAGCATGCCCGCTGCCTTGGGGTCATATTTGACGCAGACCTTTCCTTCACCCCTCATATTGAATCACTCGCACGTTCATGTCACCTCCACCTCAAAAACATCTCCAGAATACGCCCTTTCCTTACCAGAGATACACTAAAGACACTTATTGTCTCTCTGATTCATTCTCGCCTTGACTACTGTAATTCCTTACTAATCGGTCTTCCCCTCACTAAACTCTCTCCTCTACAATCTATTCTGAATGCAGCGGCCAGGCTCATCTATCAGGCTAGACGCTACAGCGATGCCTCCGGTCTGTGCCAGTCGCTACATTGGCTGCCTATTCATTATAGAATAAAATATAAAGTTATTACTCTCATCCACAAGGCTCTCCATAATGCCGCACCTCCCTACATTTCTTCCCTCATCTCTGTCTACCGCCCAACCCGTGCTCTCCGCTCACTCAATGACCTAACACTTACATCCTCTATTATCAGAACCTCCCATGCTCGTATACAAGACTTCTCCCGAGCTGCACCACTTCTCTGGAATGCTCTACCCCGGACAATCAGATTAACTCCCAACTTCTACAGTTTCAAACGCAAACTAAAGACGCATCTTTTCAGACAAGCCTATCACAATTCCTAATGCACAAAATTGTCTGAACACTGTATAAGCAATGCCGCCCCTGCTACCTCTTGTGTCACCCTCTCTACCTCATAGATTGTAAGCTCTTTTGAGCAGGGCCCTCAGTCCCATTGTGTGAAATGACGTTCTTTGTTATGTATGTCTGTATCTGAACCCTATAAATTGTACAGCGCTGCGGAATATGTTGGCGCTATATAAATAAAATGTATTATTATTATTATTCTTCTCTCTTTCTCAGGGCTAAAGATAAGGAACATAAGGATCTTGCACTGACTCTACTCACACACAATCTCACTCTCTGGAAGCTGGATGAAGACTCCAAGTCTCCTCTTCCAGTGATTATCTGGTTGGACTCATCCATTGGCTGTGTACTCCCCTATTCCATGTGGAACAGCCCATACAGGGATAACATCACAGTTACACATATACACTATACAAAAATATATACACTAACATACAATAAAACAGTTTTGGGATGCTACAATTGTAAGAATGCTGCATATGATTGTGCAACATGTCCCATGTGCTAATCTTGTGATTTCTCCTCTACCAATCATAAGGATTGCATTGTTGAACCAAGCACAGGGGCGTAACTACTGGGGTATCAGTGTTTTAGCGGCTGCCACAGGAACTGGGACATTAGGGCGCCCTGCGGGACACTGATATATATATATATTTTTTCTTTTTGGTAGGACGTTATCTGTAACTCCAGCAGGTAGTGGGTCCTATTTACTTACTGTTCCTGGCTCCTGCTCACGGCCGCCGGCGCTTCCCCTTCTGCAGAGGCGGCTGTGATCAGGAAAGGGGATTGGTAAGTAAGGCTGCGGGTCCGCACACCCCACAAACACCGCTATCATTATACTGGGGAAGTCTTTTCAGATACCTGAATATAATGATCGGAGGGCTAGAAGAGGTGAGGGAACACAAAAAACACATCTGGTCTATCATTGAAAATGGCCGACATCAGCGGTGAGTATGCCGGAGCACAGGAGAGGTAAATAACAGTGTTTTTTATGTTTGTATCCCCCCTGAGTCTCTGATCATTATACTATATTATATATGGGGTCTGAAAAGATATATAATTTTAATAATTGTAACATGGGTGGTCCACAATGGGGCATAACACTGTGTGCAGGGGCCACTATGGGACATAATACCGTGTGCAGGGGCCACTATGGGGGATAATACTGTGTGCAGGGGCCACTATGGGGCATAATACCGTGTGCAGGGGCCACTATGGGGGATAATACTGTGTGCAGGGGCCACTATGGGGGATAATGCTGTGTGCAGGGGCCACTATGGGGCATAATACCGTGTGCAGGGGCCACTATGGGGGATAATACTGTGTGCAGGGGCCACTATGGGGCATAATACTGTGTGCAGGGGCCACTATGGGGCATACTACTGTGTGCAGGGGCCACTATGGGGCATAATACTGTGTGCAGGGGCCACTATGGGGCATACTACTGTGTGCAGGGGCCACTATGGGGCATAATACTGTGTGCAGGGGCCACTATGGGGCATACTACTGTGTGCAGGGGCCACTATAGGGCATACTATTGTGTGCAGGGGCCACTATGGGGCATACTACTGTGTGCAGGGGCCACTATGGGGCATAATACTGTGTGTAGTAGTTACTATGGGGAATAACACTGCGCAGGGGCCACTATGGGGCATAATACTGTGTGCAGGGGCCATTATTGGGCATAAGACTGTGTGCATTTAAGTGTGTGCAGGAATGCGCTTTGTGCTCACGTGCAGGGAAGAGGGGTTGTCAGATTGGTGAGGGTCAGGGGCTCCTCACTTTGAGGCCCAGCCATTCCTAGTTACGCCACTGACCGAGCTTGCATGTGCATAGAGAAGTCTCGAGGAATGACAAGATGACAGCTCCTGGAGGTGTATGGTCTCCTTTATACATAAATGGATGAGATGATATCACGCAGGATGATAAATTCTTTACATATTCACTCCAAATTGTCCATAGATTTTAGCCGTGAATGATGTAAGCGAAGTTTTATTTTAAGATCCTACATATTAGAGAATTGTTGGGTTCCTGAAGGAAATATAAGACAATTCCCTTCTCTCTTTGTTAGTTTATCTTTGGTTTACCTGAGGAGTGCTTCTAAATTGTGATCAGCGTTGTTGAGATCTGCCATATTCCCACACCAATTATACTGTGCTAACAGGCATTTCTCTTATTAACTGTGAGCGCCACATTTATACCCATGGAGGGACAGCACTACGCTCTGCTACCTGGCAGGCTACTGGGTTGCCAGATTGGGGACTGACCTCTTGCTTCATCAGGTCTTCAGTTTTACGTTCTGCATAGACTTTAATGGGACACCATTAGATAACCTATACCCAGAGCTGATGCTTTTCTGCTGCCTGAGGCAAAAATTAGGCTAGACTACCACTATACATGTCACATGTCCCAGCGCATGTGCCATGATTGAAAGAATCTGGGAATATACACCCAGCATCAGTGCTCTGCTTAAAAGGTTCATCCAAGAATTGGGAAAACTCTGGATGGGCCTGGGAAAGGTGCAACATGAATAAAAACATACTGACCTGACCCTAGCACTCCAAAGTGCACCACCACAGCCTCTTTGGTCACGCACTGTGCATGATGCTGGTATGACCCAAGTGACTGCTGAGACTCAATCACAGACTCAACAGTATCTGACCAGCGCCAGAACCCAGTGATGTGAGTAACACTAGATATATGTTAAAGGGATCCTATCATTAGAATCCATTTTTTTCTAACACGTAGGAATAGCCTTAAGAAAAGCTATTCTTCTCCTACCTTTAGATGGCAGAGCCTACTGCAGCTGCGCGCGACCATTTTTTTGTGGCCGCTTACGTGAACTCTTGTGGTAAGTGGCCACAAAAAAATGGCCGTGCGCAGGTGCATTCGGCTCTGCCTGAGGCCCACTATCAGAGCCGATTGCGCATGCGTAGAAGATTGAAAGCAAGGCTGGAAGACGACGCGTGGAGGCCGGTTCCTGAAGAAGATGGAGGCGGCGCTAGAAAGTTCTCTAGCAGCATTGGGGACGCCCCCAGTGCTGTTAGAGCGCTGGGGCCCACCCCCAGTTCTGCGAGAAAACTCATTTGCATAAACGGAATATCTACCGAACGGCGGCGCGGAGAAGACATCTAAAGGTAGGAGAAGAATAGCCTTTCTTAAGGCTATTCCTACGTGTTAGTCAGAAAAAAAGGGATTCTAATGATAGGATCCCTTTAACTCACCTTATTATACTCTGGGGTCTGGTCTACAGTCTGAATGAAACTGCTGGGTGAACCTGGTGAGATTAATCTCTCAGGGACTGGGCAATCTGCCGCCTGAGGCGAGATACTCATTTTGCCTCTAGACAGATATGGCCCCACCTATATCTTCTGCTACGCATTGTAAGTAGCATGGCTCAAGCATATTAACACTATCAGTAGCCATGTTCTTCCAAAATAGCTGATCTCCAAGGATCCTGCCTGTCAGACCATCTCAAATGTAATCCGGAGGTATTTTTAACTATTGGGTTGGCAGAATTGGGAAGAACTTTTGCCCTGGTGTATCTCAGATGTCATGAACAGTGGACAGATCTCCTGGGTCAAGTGCAATGCTCAACCGCATTGCTCACAAAAAGTAGTGCCGTGTTCCCCCAATGAATAGGGTCTGCTCCGGGATGCCTGTGCTCCATTTTAGCAAGTATAAGGTTAACCCTTTCCCATTCCCGCATAGCTACTGTTGGAGGGGCTAGTAATAGCCTTCCACCACCGTGCCTGACCATATAATGACAGGTTTTTTTGGTCCTGTCCTGAACTCTATGGTTACTGTCGGAGAGAAACAGTTACGTAGCTAGACATGGTCAGACTGCAGGGAAGTTTCCGAGTCCTGGAAATCTATAGAGCTCCAACATCACCAACCTAGATCACCAGGAATACATTGTTACGAGACAGAACTATCACTCCATATAAGAGAATATATACTGTACTATATAGTCATTGCACACCCAGCGCCGCACCTCTCATGAGGCGACCTGAAGCGACCACTTCAGGTGGCGCTATGCCAGGGTCCCGGGAGGGGTGGGGTGTGGGGGGGGTGGAGCAGCATTTTTGTGGACCTAAGCCAGTCCGGGACAAGCTGTCATGGACTGGCTTAGCGTCACCGTCTCGGCAGCTCGACACGGGAAGCGAGCGGTGGATTAGGGAGGCCCTGTGGACGCAGCGCTGCTCCAGCGGCCTCCCTTCACGCTTAGCAGGTCCTCTCCCTGCCTGCTCTCTGCCTGCTAACGCCGCACCGTCCCCAGCTTTCTGTCGTCCGCCTCAGGCTGCAAAAAAGCTAGGTTCACCCCTGTGCACACCCTAACCTAGGCAGTTAAGTAGGGGGCCCCATTAAGTGTTTTGCCTCAAGCTAGGTGTACAATACCACCCAGCAACATTGTATCAAACTGGGATTCTATCTAATTTCTATCCCAACTTGCAATAAAACTGACCAAAGCAGATTATTCAGATTTTGATGCTAACGGCCCACCGCCGAGCGTCCTCCTCCTCGCCATCCGCCATAAATAACATTACAAGCATGAAGATATCTAGTCTATTGCTGGGGGTTGTGAGATTGCCCCCCTGTACCGTAGCCAAAAAGTTTACTTTGTAAACACATTTTAGTTCATATGGAGTTGGCACCTTTCTAACACGACAGTACCTTCATTTCTATGCAGCCTTTTAATCATACTCTGCCTGCAGATGTTATACAGATTTCGCTATTGTTCAGAGAGAGAATTTTAGCATTGGTTATTACTTAGCTTCCTCTTGGGGCCTGCAGTGCAAAGCAAATTTTTACCCCTTAGGCAATTTGAAAGTACTTTGTAGCTTGTCAGTAGAAATTGCTGTGTTTTCCTCTGGAGAGAAGTGTTTGAAGGGTGTGCGGATGAGCCGGAGCTGGGTGGGATTTTCCGCTTTCAATTGGAGCTCATTAATTTCTCAAATCTCTAGCGAGAAAAAAAAAGACACTTTATTTATGGGATCTTTAAACTGAATCATTTACAGTATTACAGATGAAATATTAACACAGGTAAAGAATAACAAGTGCGCGCAAACTCCATTACAAGGGAAATTGGGAAAGGCTCCGATTTAGTTTTGTAGAGTTTAGAAGAATTGCGCTAAATTGGCATTATTCTGACCCGTTAACTCAGTAGGAGGAAATGATCAACCTATAGACACTGCAGGGGAACCGTAGAAAGCTTTTGACTGGGAATCCCATACAGTATAAGTCCTCCTTTACTGGTCCCCACACGGTATAATTGCCTCTTTACTGATACCCCACATGGTATGTTGCCCCTTTATTGGCCCCCAGTAGGGTTGAGCGATCGGGATCGGAAAAGATTGGATTCCGATTGGCGATCGAGTAAATTTCAGAATTCTGATCCCAATCTTTTCCAGAAGGATCGAGGTCGGAGGTTATCTCAAGATTGGCTCAACTCTAAAAGTGACTTTTCCCATAGAGAAGCATTGACTAGGGTTGAGGATCGGAAAAGATCGGATTCCGATCGGCAATCGAGCAAATTTCACGATCGGGAAAATAATCAGAAATCGGATTTTAAAATCGATCCTGAAATCTCAAGATCGGCTCAACCCCAGTCCCCATACAATACATTACCTTATGAGGTTATTATGAAGTTGCCATTCATGATGACATCAAAGTTATGATGATGTCACTGAACGTGGAAACTGCCCACTGACAGCCTGCTGTTCTTCTTGTGACCTCTGAATCGTCTACTGCTCACGTACTGTGCCAGGGGTCCTCAAACTTTTTAAACAGGGGGCCAGTTCACTGTCCCGCCAACCACTACAGTTAACAAAAAACTATGAACAAATTCCTCCCCACACAGTATTAAATGCTCCACAGTACGTCATTGCGCCTGCGCCGCGGCAGAAGTCACACTCTGCAGTCAGTGTAGGTTGTGGGTGGTGTGGTACAAACAGCTGAAAGAAGGGATCGCTTACTATTGGGGAATCCTGTACTGGACTCTGTCCTCTGCAACTAGATACCGGATTGGACTCACTGGCAACAGCTACTGGAGAATATATACCCTTTCCTACAACCCCGCCCACTGGCTTGTGATTGGTCATGAGGTAGTACAGCATTATATGAAAGTGCATCTATACAGTAAAATGGCAGACATATTGCATTTACCATAGACATATATAAGACAAGACAAACAGGACAACCCCGGGGTACATGTCACAAATACAAAACATATAGCAGCTCACTCTGGGATGCTGCATCCGTATTTGATACCCAAGTGTCATCCATGTTTCATCCATTTTGAACAGACTGTTGTGAAATGGAATGAATGGATTATTTAATAGTTTTATTTATTTATTTTTTTTACCCAACCCAATGATTCGCTTTTAACAACAGTCACTCGATACAAATCTGTTTTGACTCTTAAAAATAGACTGAATGGGTCAAATTTATGGAGATCAGTGTTAGAGGGAAATATTCAAAACCCAAACACATTTCTAAAATATAAAAACAGTATAAAACAATATATATTCAACTGTTATTCACAAGTAGTGTCCTAGTGGGATATTACATAGGGTTCATGTCTGGTATTACAGTTCGGAACCTGAGGATGTGTAAGTGTATGCGATGTGCATAGAAAAGTATCTGATAGTTAGACATGTCTGCTAATCCGGCACCTTGGCACCTTGGTTGGTGTCCGGGTAAGAGCTGCAACTGTTTATCTTCAGCCCCCTTCTGGGTTTTTTTTTTATATACGGGCACCAGGTAACTTTTTTTCTTCTTGTGAATCCAGCACCTTGGCAGTCCAGAATGCTGGAATAATAGCAATGTGTACTATATTTGCTATTAAAGAGAATAGGACTAAAATAATAATAATAATAATAATAATAATAATAATAATAATAATAATAATAATAATAATAATAGATTAATACAAGCATGGTAGTAATAGTATGAAATACTACAATATAATGTAAATAATATTTATTACTATAAAAAATAATATTAGTATGTAATACTACAGCAAAAAAATACTATGCAAAAATACAAATAATAATAATAATAATAATAATAATATAGAATATTACAGTATAATACAAATAATATGAATACTATATTAATACATCCATTACAGATACCACTCTTACCTCCACTACAACTAACATTAGCATTAAATAGTAATAAATGTTGCTTCTATGACTACTGCTCCTACCTCCACTATAAGTCCTTCTCCTACTGTACCTGCACCTTCATTACAACTAATTTTAGTAGTAAAGGTTGCTGCTACTCCGACACTCACTATTACAACTACTGCTACTAATCCTACATTCACTGTTATGACTCCTAGTGCACCTCCACTACAACTACTACTCCTACTCCACCTACTCTACAGCTACTACTATTACCTCCACTACAACTACTACTTCTACTCCACCTACACTACAGCTACTACTATTACCTCCACTACAACTACTACTCCACCTACACTACAGCTACTACTATTACCTCCACTACAACTACTACTCCTACTCCACCTACTCTACAGCTACTACTATTACCTCCACTACAACTACTACTTCTACTCCACCTACTCTACAGCTACTACTATTACCTCCACTACAACTACTACTCCACCTACACTACAGCTACTACTATTACCTCCACTACAACTACTACTTCTACTCCACCTACACTACAGCTACTACTATTACCTCCACTACAACTACAACTTCTACTCCACCTACTCTACAGCTACTACTATTACCTCCACTACAACTACTACTCCACCTACACTACAGCTACTACTATTACCTCCACTACAACTACTACTTCTACTCCACCTACACTACAGCTACTACTATTACCTCCACTACAACTACAACTTCTACTCCACCTACTCTACAGCTACTACTATTTCCTCCACTACAACTACTACTCCACCTACACTACAGCTACTACTATTACCTCCACTACAACTACTACTTCTACTCCACCTACTCTACAGCTACTACTATTACCTCCACTACAACTACTACTCCACCTACACTACAGCTACTACTATTACCTCCACTACAACTACTACTTCTACTCCACCTACTCTACAGCTACTACTATTACCTCCACTACAACTACTACTCCACCTACACTACAGCTACTACTATTACCTCCACTACAACTACTACTTCTACTCCACCTACTCTACAGCTACTACTATTACCTCCACTACAACTACTACTCCTACTCCACCTACTCTACAGCTACTACTATTACCTCCACTACAACTACTACTTCTACTCCACCTACTCTACAGCTACTACTATTACCTCTACTACAACTACTACTCCTACTCCACCTACTCTACAGCTACTACTATTACCTCTACTACAACTACTACTCCTACTCCTCCTACTCTACAGCTACTACTATTACCTCTACTACAACTACTACTCCTACTCCACCTACTCTACAGCTACTACTATTACCTCTACTACAACTACTATTTTTACTCCACCTACTCTACAGCTACTACTATTACCTCTACTACAACTGCTACTCCTACTCCACCTACTCTAAAGCTACTACTATTACCTCTACTACAACTACTACTCCTACTCCACCTACTCTACAGCTACTACTATTACCTCTACTACAACTACTACTCCTACTCCACCTACTCTACAGCTACTACTATTACCTCCACTACAACTACCCCTACTACACTACCCTACAACTACTACTATTACCTCCACTACAATTCCTACTCCTACTCCACTACACTACAACTATTATTTCTACTCCACCTACACTACAGCTACTACTATTACCTCCACTACAACTACTACGCCTACTACACTACACTACAACTACTACTCCTACTACACTATAACTACTACTCCTACTCCACCTACACTACAGCTACTACTATTACCTCCACTACAACTACTACTCCTACTCCACCTACACTACAACAACTACTCCTACTCCACTACACTACAACTACTACTCCTACTACACTACACTACAACTACTACTCCTACTACACTACACTACAACTACTACTACTACTCCACCTCCACTACAACTACTACTATTACCTCCACTACAACTACTCATCCACCTACACTAAAGCTACTACTATTACCTCCACTGCAACTGCTACTCCTACTGCACCTACTCTACAGCTACTACTATTACCTCCACTACAACTAATACTACACTACACTACAACTACTACTATTACCTCCACTACAACTACTACGCCTACTACACTACACTACAACTACTACTCCTACTACACTATAACTACTACTCCTACTCCACCTACACTACAGCTACTACTATTACCTCCACTACAACTACTACTCCTACTCCACCTACACTACAACTACTACTCCTACTCCACTACACTACAACTACTACTCCTACTACACTACACTACAACTACTACTCCTACTACACTACACTACAACTACTACTCCTACTCCACCTCCACTACAACTACTACTATTACCTCCACTACAACTACTCATCCACCTACACTAAAGCTACTACTATTACCTCCACTGCAACTGCTACTCCTACTGCACCTACTCTACAGCTACTTCTATTACCTCCACTACAACTACCCCTACTACACTACCCTACAACTACTACTATTATCTCCACTACTACTACTACTTCTACTACACTACACTACAACTACTACTCCTACTCCACCTACTCTGCAGCTACTACTATTACCTGCACTACAACTACTCATCCACCTACACTAAAGCTACTACTATTACCTCCACTGCAACTGCTACTCCTACTGCACCTACTCTACAGCTACTACTATTACCTCCACTACAACTACCCCTACTACACTACCCTACAACTACTACTATTATCTCCACTACTACTACTACTTCTACTACACTACCCTACAACTATTACTATTACCTCCACAATTCCTATTCCTACTCCACTACAACTATTACTCCTACTCCACCTACACTACAGCTACTACTATTACCTCCACTACAACTAATACTACACTACACTACAACTACTACTATTACCTCCACTACAACTACTACTCCTACTACACTATACTACACTACAACTAGTACTCCTACTACACTACAACTACTACTCCTACTCCACCTACACTAAAGCTACTACTATTACCTCCACTACAACTACTACTCCTACTACACTACACTACACTACAACAACTACTCCTACTACACTACACTACAACTACTACTCCTACTCCACCTACACTACAACTACTACTATTACCTCCACTACAACTACTACTCCTACTCCACTACACTACAAGTACTACTCCTACTCCACCTACTCTACAGCTACTGCTATTACCTGCACTACAACTACTACTCCACCTACACTAAAGCTACTACTATTATTTCCACTGCAACTGCTACTCCTACTCCACCTACTCTACAGCTACTACTATTACCTCAACTACAACTACTCCTCCTTCTACACTACAACTACTACTATTACTGCTTCTACACTACAACTACTTATATTACCTCTACCCCACCTACTACTCCTACTGTATCTACTCTACAGCTACTACTGTTACCTCCACTACAACTTCTACTCCTACATCATCCACTATAATTACTACATCTACCTCCACTACTCTTACCTTCATTACAATTAATATAAATCGTGAATGTTACTGCTACTCCTACATCCACTATTACTACTACTCCTATGTCCACTACAACTACTACTGATCAATAATAACTTCTTCTTCTTCCTCTTCTTCTTCTTCCTCTTCTTCTTCTTCCTCTTCTTCTTCTTCTTCTTCTTCTTCTTCTTCTTCTTCTATTAATAACAGTAATGGAAATTGGGGGAAACATAAGATGAATGATTTTCTATTTCCATCCTACCCCGGGCCTCCTCCTATCACCTCTCCCATGTGATGAACTTGCCTTCAGATATCCTTCTAGCAGATTAATATGGTAAGTACCACAAGTACCTTTTCTATGAAAATGAATATATTAGGAGTAAATGTTAGTCATTTAATATGCCTGCCGCGCCGCGCTAACAGTCTGTCTCCTTCTCTCTATACCTTTTGTATTCATCCCTTATCTAAAGAAAGACCACTACCCACACTTACTCATTAGAGGGAAATTTCCGAACAATGAACATGTGCTATGAATTATCATTTTAAGGCGCTAATCAATTCTTCCTGACATTGGACTTGTATTACAATGTATTTCAAAGACATCAGTCAACTGGACGCATTCTCCCAGTGCGTGCGGAGCTACGTATGCAAAATATAATATTGTAATCGCCAGTAAAGGAAAATTTCAATATTGTTTTACGAATTATCTCCCGCATTAAGCGCCGGTTCGAGATAACTATTCAAAAATCGTTTCTTTTTAGCTAGTCAATACTAGAAATTTCCTTAGGGTGTTATACTAATATATCTGGTGGCAAAAATCCTCAATTTAATAGACCCAAATTTCAATTAATAAGGTTAGCACAATGAGGTTCATTTCCATCTTTTGTATTAAAAAAAAATAAAAAAATAGGGCATTGTAACTTTAAGATATGTGACCGCCTTGGAGGTGCTTTTACTTTAATTAGGGAAATTATACTCTTAAATTAATTTTTCTTTTATTTGTTTTATACAAAAGAAGAATTTCAGGCGGTCACGAGAAGGCACTTAATGAAATGAATTGCTAAAAATGAAAAAAGGGCAATTAAAATAAAAAAAGTTAAGAATTCAGGTTGGGTTAGAGTCGTCTAAGACCAAACTGATCTTTCCAGAACTGGGACAGTACTCAAGTCCATAGACCACTTAGGGTAAGATGGAGTATATTGGACCGGAGTATATTGGACCAGACCTCACCGGCCAATCCAATGCACCGGCATCCAGCCGCGCACTCCGCTCCAGATTAGGCCCAATGAATGGGCCTAGTCGGAGGAGGGAGTGTCTTCAGGGCGAATTGGCCTGAAGAAGGAGCATGCCGCTCATTCAATGGGAGCCATATTTTTGGTCAGGATTTTGAGCCTGTATCCAAAATACTCCGCCTGAACTTACCCTTAGGGCTAAACCCCATATTGATTTCAATGGGGCTATTCACATCTCTGCTTTTTGATGGTCCATTTTCATGCTCCTTTCAAAAACATGACAGTTTCCATTTTCGACCATTTTCATGGACTCAAGTCTATGAAATTCGGGGCACAATGGACAGTTGCATCTGTTTTTCTTGGTTGTTTTTTTAGCAGGGTCATGTACGTGTAGCCTAAGAATCAGATACCTATCTTTTTAGGGGAAGGACTATGGGGCAAGAGACCTTAGGCTTCAGCCATTTGCCTCCTTAGATACTGCAGTCAGTAGTGAACATGGCTTCTAAGGAACTTGACAGAGGTTGCTTTCTCTATCTGTCCATATGCCCCATTGCACAAATGTAGGGTGCCAATGGGTTACATCGGAATCCAGGGTACTAACCAAAGCACCCAGGTCCTCCATAGAAATCTGTCTAAAATACCTGTCTAAAAGGAAGATTTTTTTTTTCCTAGTCTCTCCAAAATCTGTTTCAGACCGGGGCCCCACAGGATGGAAATGCCGTGATTTGTCGCTGCAGGAAAAATCGCTGCCTTTTACAGTACAGGCAAAGTGGATAGGATTCTAGAGAATCCCATGCCCGCTTTGTGGTAAAAACTGCTGTACAGATTAAAAAAAACAAAAAAAACAAAACCAAGCTGCCGATAAATAGGAAACAGCATTGGTATTAGTCACATGTAGAGATGAGAGAGTCTAAAATCGGACCACAGCAGTCTCCATTGTGGTCCAATCTTAGACTCCGCCTCCTCACAGACGAGCCTCCGGCAGAACCAGCGTTGATTGGATGAATGCTGTACACTGGCCAATCAACGCTGGTCAATTCATGCCTATGAGAAAAAGTAAGCTCCCTTGTAACAGCAAGCGGCCAGCTCTCCTGATTAGCAAGGACGAGCCTGCTGCAGAACCAGCGTTGATTTGCCGCAGGCTCGTCTTTGCTAGTTGGGAGAGCTGGCAGCTTGCTATTACGAGGGAGCTTACTTTTTATCAGGCTCTGTGCAGTTAGAGCGCACGGACCCCATAGACTATAATGGGGTCTGTGCGCTTTAAGCACACAGCGCTCCTCCTGAACACTCTCCTCCTGCTATTCGTGGACTTGGTGACTCTCCTTTAGTCGAATAGTGCTTTCCCCTGAAACGAGCATTTTTTCCCATAGACTATAATGGGATTCGATATTCGATTGAGTAGTTGAATATTGAGGCTCTACTCGAAACGAATATCGAATCTCGAATATTTCACTGTTCGCTCATCTCTAGTCACATGCAAGATGCCACAAAGTGCAGAGTTGTCCGATTTTCGAGAAAGAGGTAATTGTGGGGTAACACAAAAAGGGTCGATCCTTAAGGGACATAGCAAGCAAACTGAATTACCCAAAATGGACAGTGGCCTATGTGATTACGAAGTGGAAGATGAACGGTGATTGTCGGAATGTGCCCTGAGTCGGCAGACCCCCGAAACTGGAAGATAGAGACCGACGAGTGCTGGCCAGAGAATCCACACCCAACCCATGGCTCACATACACCAGGAGTGTCACCAGACATCCGGGAGTATTGTGTCCATCAATCCCATCTGTAAGGATTCAGGAAGCATCTGCTGGGGTCTACCAACTATTGTACTGTATAGGAATAAATGCTGTTTTTCTATTCTACCACAGGGGCCCAAATACTAATTGGTAGACAGTGTATAAAAGTGGATACAAAAAATAAAACATAATTCATAATGATGAAGCCAATAAGCATGGATATAACCATGAGTGCTGGAATTTTGTATGGTCTGGGACTTGTCAGAAACCTGGCCATGATGTCCTTACTGTGGTCGGGTTATCTTCTCATACATGTAGTGTCCTCCTGATAACCAGCCATGATGTACTTATTGTGGTTAGGTTATCTTCTCATACATGTAGTGTCCTCCTGATAACCAGCCATGATGTACTTATTGTGGTTAGGTTATCTTCTCATACATGTAGTGTCCTCCTGATAACCAGCCATGATGTACTTATTGTGGTTAGGTTATCTTCTCATACATGTAGTGTCCTCCTGATAACCAGCTATGATGTCCTTATTGTGGTCGGGTTATCTTCTCATACATGTAGTGTCCTCTCTTGATAACCAGCCATGATGTCCTTATTGTGGTCGGGTTATCTTCTCATTCATGTAGTGTCCTCCTGATAACCAGCCATGATGTCCTTATTGTGGTCGGGTTATCTTCTCATACATGTAGTGTCCTCCTGATAACCAGCCATGATGTCCTTATTGTGGTTGGGTTATCTTCTCATACATGTAGTGTCTTCCTGATAACCAGCCATGATGTCCTTATTGTGGTCAGGTTATCTTCTCATACATGTAGTGTCCTCCTGATAACCAGACATGATGTACTTATTGTGTCTGAGTTATCTTCTCATACATGTAGTGTCCTCCTGATAACCAGCCATGATGTCCTTATTGTGGTCAGGTTATCTTCTCATTCATGTAGTGTCCTCCTGATAACCAGCCATGATGTCCTTATTGTGGTCAGGTTATCTTCTCATACATGTAGTGTCCTCCTGATAACCAGCCATGATGTCCTTATTGTGGTCAGGTTATCTTCTCATACATGTAGTGTCCTCCTGATAACCAGCCATGATGTCCTTATTGTGGTCGGTTATCTTCTCATACATGTAGTGTCCTCCTGATAACCAGCCATGATGTCCTTATTGTGGTTGTTATCTTCTCATACATGTAGTGTCTTCCTGATAACCAGCCATGATGTCCTTATTGTGGTCAGGTTATCTTCTCATTCATGTAGTGTCCTCCTGATAACCAGCCATGATGTCCTTATTGTGGTCAGGTTATCTTCTCATACATGTAGTGTCCTCCTGATAACCAGCCATGATGTCCTTATTGTGGCTGGGTTATCTTCTCATACATGTAGTGTTCTCCTGATGATAACCAGCCATGATGTCCTTATTGTGGTCGGGTTATCTTCTCATACATGTAGTGTCCTCCTGATATGACTGCAACATTTTTACATTTTTAATTATTTATATTAGCAAATATGTTTCATTTTTAATTGTAAATATGATTATGTTCATGAGAAAGAAAACAAAAACATTAAGGTTTACTTTATTTTGTGTGTTTTATAATATATATATATATATATATATATATATATATATATATATATATTTGATGCTAAACATACTGTAAAAATCATAGAGGCAATGAAAGGACAAGCCATACATCTTAATATCTGACCATGTGGCCAGCAGGTGGATGTCGTGACAAGAACTCTTGCCTGATACAATGTGGCGAGGTGACATCACACATGCTCCTTCCTACTTACAGAACTCCTCGCAGCCCCGTGTCAAGGTAGAAGACCAGGCTAATTTCCATACATATAAAAGTACAAGAAGCACCTGCACAAGGCCGTCAGGGCTCAGGCAAAAAAAAGGTTTTCATTTGCATAGAGTGAAACTAGATAATGAAGTAAGACCTAAGACCTGAGACAAAGGGAAAGACAGATGGCGATGGCTGGAGAAGTTTAATCAGCTTTCCTGAGGCACAACAAGCAGGAGGAGGATGATGGTAAGGAGCAGCCATTCACCAACCTGCATACAGTATATACACCGGCTTCATACTACAGGCCCGCGCGCTAGGATGTCTGCTCCCTCATATACAGGTAAGGGGAGAATATGGGCTCATATTAGAGAATAACTGAGTGCACACTTGTTGCACGCTAAGAATACCTGGATTATTGTATGACATGTATCCATCAGATATTACAGGGACAAGGACAATGCAGGGATACATTGTGATTGTAACCATATGCAATGTATAGGAAGCAAGGGTTGTCCAGATATGTGACTTGATGGCCTCTCATAGATTGTAAGCTCTTGCGAGCAGGGCCCTCAGTCCCATTGTGTGAAATGACTTTCTTTGTAATGTATCTTTCTGTCTGTATTTGAACCCTACAAATTGTACAGCGCTGCGGAATATGTTGGCGCTATATAAATAAAATGTATTATTATTATATTATATACTTAATGGGGTTCCCACTGGACTATAACCATATTCACATCCATAGACAGTTAAGAGTTAAACATTTTTGCAAATACGAATAACTAAAAATTTTGCACAGTTTTATAGATATCTTATAAACATCTTAATGGGGGCATCTGTTGTCATAATCATTATTAAATGGATAGAACCATGAATGAAGGGAATTTCTATGGTCAAAATCCCCAAATTTCCATGTGACTATCTACAATTAAAGTAAAAAAGTACTACATCCTGCAATTTACACTTTGACCCCTAAGCCTAATAATAGGCTGACACTTGCCGCTTCTGTAGGGGTTTGTTTTGCAGCACCTTATTTACATCACAGACACGATTACAACAGCACCTCTATAGATAACACCCCTGAGCCATCATTACATCACTATTGACAATAGATGATGTCACAGCTTATCTCCTCCCCCTCCCAGCACTGAGCATGTCTAGACTTCGATGAGTTGGCTCTAGTCTACCGCTGCCTATGGCCATGACTCTGCCACAAAGCATATCGCTAAATGCTGTTAACAGAGAGCAAGTTCAAGCAAGATGGCCGCCCCCATAATCATGTACAGAAAAAAAAACGCCAAACTGAAAATAAAAACAGATTAGAAATAAGTGATCGATTTCAATATCTGGTGTTAATAATTGAATTTAAAAATTGGCAACACCTTTGTTGTAAGTCCGAAAGAAAGACAAGGGGAATTTTTTGTGACAATAGCAGAACCGTGTGTGAATTGTTTCCAGACAAGGTTACAAAGTGGCAAAAGGAAAGTGTCATAGAATACAAGGAGAGACGTGTAATCTTCGGAAAACCCTCAGCCTTGTAGGAAGAGAAAAAAAAAGAAAGAAAGAAAGGAAATACACTTGAAAATATAAGTTAATTTACAGTTCACCTATCCCCCCAGGACCCCTCCTCTGGCGATGCCCCAGGTTGTAGCCCTGCTCATCCGCCCCGTATAAGCGAGTGTTTTATCCCTGTCTGTTCTCTGTCTCAGTGATGCGGCTGCTGAAAGATACAAAGATTTGTCAGAGTTCATTTACCGCCCTTTATTTTTGGTCACTTTCGCTTTTTTTTTCTCCATGTCTGTAATAAACATCAATAATCTTATATATATATATATATATATATATATATATATATATATATATATATATATATATATATACATACACTCACCGGCCACTTTATTAGGTACACCATGCTAGTAACGGGTTGGACCCCCTTTTGCCTTCAGAACTGCCTCAATTCTTCGTGGCATAGATACAACAAGGTGCTGGAAGCATTCCTCAGAGATTTTGGTCCATATTGACATGATGGCATCACACAGTTGCAGCAGATTTGTCGGCTGCACATCCATGATGCGAATCTCCCGTTCCACCACATCCCAAAGATGCTCCTCTATTGGATTGAGATCTGGTGACTGTGGAGGCCATTGGAGTACAGTGAACTCATTGTCATGTTCAAGAAACCAGTCTGAGATGATTCCAGCTTTATGACATGGCATTGCATTATCCTGCTGAAAGTAGCCATCAGGTGTTGGGTACATTGTGGTCATAAAGGGATGGACATGGTCAGCAACAATACTCAGGTAGGCTTTGGCGTTGCAACGATGCTCAATTGGTACCAAGGGGCCCAAAGAGTGCCAAGAAAATATTCCCCACACCATGACACCACCACCACCAGCCTGAACAGTTGATACAAGGCAGGATGGATCCATGCTTTCATGTTGTTGACGCCAAATTCTGACCCTACCATCCGAATGTCGCAGCAGAAATCGAGACTCATCAGACCAGGCAACGTTTTTCCAATCTTCAATTGTCCAATTTCGATGAGCTTGTGCAAATTGTAGCCTCAGTTTCCTGTTCTTAGCTGAAAGGAGTGGCACCCGGTGTGGTCTTCTGCTGCTGTAGCCCATCTGTAGCCTCAAAGTTCGACGTACTGTGCGTTCAGAGATGCTCTTCTGGCTACCTTGGTTGTAACGGGTGGCTATTTGAGTCACTGTTGCCTTTCTATCAGCTCGAACCAGTCTGGCCATTCTCCTCTGACCTCTGGCATCAACAACGCATTTCCGCCCACAGAACTGCCGCTCACTGGATGTTTTTTCTTTTTCGGACCATTCTCTGTAAACCCTAGAGATGGTTGTGCGTGAAAATCCCAGTAGATCAGCAGTTTCTGAAATACTCAGACCAGCCCTTCTGGCACCAACAACCATGCCACGTTCAAAGGCACTCAAATCACCTTTCTTCCCCATACTGATGCTCGGTTTGAACTGCAGGAGATTGTCTTGACCATGTCTACATGCCTAAATGCACTGAGTTGCCGCCATGTGATTTGCTGATTAGAAATTAAGTGTTAACGAGCAGTTGGACAGGTGTACCTAATAAAGTGGCCGGTGAGTGTATATTTGTGTATACTATATTTATAAGGTGCTGGTGTAAGATTTAGGAAATACTCTGCCCTGGTGTGTTACATTGTTAGATTTGTTAGATCACATTGTGGGATTCTATACAGTGTAGCTGCAGAATAAGACAACCAGTTACAATGTGATAGATACATTATATCAGAAGAGAATTCTATTGTTCTATATTGTTTATCTTACTTTTTAACCATTTCAGGGCCAGGCCATTTTTGTTGGTTCGGGACCGGATATATTTTTGGGTTTTTCCGTACATGCAGTTTTGAAGGCCATAACATTTTTGCACCATTGGGTTATTCAAATAACGTTTGCTGTTTTTTAGCTTTATTTTATTTTGTGTTTATTTTCGCCAAGTTTTTTTTTTTTTTTCTATTTATATCCGAGAAGAGGGAATAGAAAGGTTATGTTCACATTGTGAAACCTTTTCAGCGCGGCTAGTTGCAGTGCATTGGCATCCCATTTCAGCATCGCGCTCCTGATTAGTCCTGAATAAGTGAATGGGTCTAATCAGGAGGAAGTCTCGAGCCACGGAGAAGTCCGCGGGAAGAAAGGGCATGTCACTTCTTTTTCCAGCTAGCTGAAAAAAATCGCTAGCGGGAAAAAAAAGTGAGGGTCTCCTATTGAGATGAATGGGAGACAATTTTGTAGGCAGATTTTGAGGCGGAACAGGCCGAATACAGAATAAAGGTAGAATATAGGAAGAATTCAGGAGAACGGTAGAATACAGGCAGAATACAGGAGAACGTACAATAGAGGCCGAATACAGGAGAACAGTAGAATACAGGCAGAATACATGAGAACAATAGAATACAGACATAATACAGGCAAACGGTAGAATAGAGGCCAAATACAGCAGAACAGTAGAATACAGATATAATACAGGAGAACAGTAGAATACAGGCAGAATACAGGAGAACAATAGAATACAGATATAATACAGGAGAACAGTATAATACAGGCAGAATACAAGAGAGCAGTAGAATACAGGCAGAATACAGGAGAACAGAAGAATACAGGCAGAATACATGAGAACAATAGAATACAGACATAATACAGGCAAACGGTAGAATAGAGGCCAAATACAGCAGAACAGTAGAATACAGATATAATACAGGAGAACAGTAGAATACAGGCAGAATACAGGAGAACAATAGAATACAGATATAATACAGGAGAACAGTATAATACAGGCAGAATACAAGAGAGCAGTAGAATACAGGCAGAATACAGGAGAACAGAAGAATACAGGCAGAATACATGAGAACAATAGAATACAGACATAATACAGGCAAATGGTAGAATAGAGGCCGAATACAGGAGAACAGTAGAATACAGGCAGAATACAAGAGAGCAGTAGAATACAGGCAGAATACAGGAGAACAGAAGAATACAGACATAATACAGGAGAACAATAGAATACAGACATAATACAGGCAAATGGTAGAATAGAGGCCGAATACAGGAGAACAGTAGAATACAGATATAATACAGGAGAACAGTAGAACACAGGCAGAATACAAGAGAGCAGTAGAATACAGGCAGAATACAGGAGAACAGTAGAATACAGATATAATATAGGAGAACAGTAGAATACAGATATAATACAGGAGAACAGTAGAACACAGGCAGAATACAAGAGAGCAGTAGAATACAGGCAGAATACAGGAGAACAGTAGAATACAGATATAATACAGGAGAACAGTAGAATACAGGCAGAATACAAGAGAGCAGTAGAATACAGGCAGAATACAGGAGAACGGTAGAATACAGACATAATACAGGAGAACAATAGAATACAGACATAATACAGGCAAATGGTAGAATAGAGGCCGAATACAGGAGAACAGTAGAATACAGGCAGAATACAAGAGAGCAGTGGAATACAGGCAGAATACAAGAGAACAGTAGAATACAGGCAGAATACAGGAGAATGGTAGAATACAGGCAGAATACAGGAGAATGGTAGAATACAGGCAGAATACAGGAGAACAGTAGAATACAGGCAGAATACAGGAGAATGGGAGAATACAGGCAGAATACAAGAGAATGGTAGAATACAAGCAGAATACAGGAGAACAATGGAATACAGACATAATACAGGAGAAAGTTAGAATAGAGTCAGAATACAGGAGAACGGTAGAATACAGGAGAATGGTAAAATACAGACATAATGCAGGAGAACAGTAGAATACAGGCAGAATACAGGAGAACAGTAGAATACAGGCAGAACACAGGAGAACAGTAGAATACAGGCAGAATACAGGAGAATGGTAGAATACAGACATAATACAGGAGAACAGTAGAATACAGGCAGAATACAGGAGAACATAGATTACAGGCAGAATACAGGAGAACAGTAGAATACAGACATAATACAGCAGAACAGTAGAATACAGGCAGAACGAGGGAGAACAGTAGAATACAGGCAGAATACAGGAGAACAGTAGAATACAGGCAGAACACAGGAGAACAGTAGAATACAGGCAGAATACAGGAGAACAGTAGAATACAGGCAGAATACAGGAGAATGGTAGAATACAGGCAGAACATAGGAGAATGGTAGAATACAGGCAGAATACAGGAGAACAGTAGAATATAGGCAGAATACAGGAGAACAGTAGAATACAGGCAGAATACAGGAGAATGGTAGAATACAGACATAATACAGGAGATCAGTAGAATACAGGCAGAATACATAAGGACAGAATACAGAAAAATAGCTTATTTTTCTAATGGGATTAAGTGTGATATGGAGTCTCAAACAAAAGTGTCGGCCTCAAAACATTTAGGAAACACTGTACTATAGTAACATAAGCTTTAAAATAGCAATATTCAGCATAGATACCCTATAATAGCATGCAATTCTTAATGTTTCCCTGTATTTTTTCTTTTAGATGATTGATGATGGATGACACAACCCACAAGTTACGCACACATAGATATCCACAGTACTACTCCTGATGATGATTTATAATAAACCTATCACAATATATTTAAAGATTTTATGAAGCTATCCTTGTGCCTCAAGATGTATTTCTTTCATTTGAGACGAAGACTTGGTGCTTTGCTTCGAATACTTGAAGTCTTATTTTTTGGTCTCCCTATGGCCAAGGCACAGGGTCTATTCCCAGAACTGAAGAATTTAGCAGCCTTTAAACCCATATACCTCGATCCACCCGACGCAACCTGCGGAATCCCAAAAAGAAGCGTCTTTTGTCAAAGTGGTGTAAATCTACAAAGTATCCAGACGTGCACTCAGCACCTATGTGTTCAAGACTGCCCCTATAGAGACGATACTCCAGACTTCCACCAACTCCTTGAGGATGATCTTGGCACTTGTGTCAGAAAGGATAAGATTGATTTACACCCCAAATCCAGTAACAATTCCAATAGCTTTATATTTTACAATCACAAAGACTGTTTTGTCGCTGCTTCTACTTTAAGAATTGGAAGCTCATTCACGATCACCGTGTGGCTGAAACCCGAGCAGGAGGGTGAAATGTAAGTAGTGAGGTGTCCGTTACACATTTCTTGTGTACGAAAGGAACAGTTCAGAGAGAATAACAGAAAATTCTGAACTAAAAAAGTAAATTAGTGCTAAAATATAAAAAAAGAAAAAAAAAAACCTTTAAATAACAATTGTATCTTTTATAATTTTGATAAAATTGTAATAGGGCGTCTTATTTTTAGTAAAAGTTGTAATGTGACGCTTTCTAAGTTGATGCAGTTGGACAATAGCCCAAAGAGAGGTTATAGGGGAGGGGGGCGTTACATTATTTAGTCTGTTATCTCCCTGTCCGATACTTTGTGACTAGATTACCCAAAAAGCATAACAATTCAAGGGCTTGTCTGAACTGCTCCAGTTATACCAAAAACGTGAACATTTTACAATTTTATCTTTACCAGTCTATTCTTTTTTGTTTCAGTCATGTACAGTGTATTGTTGTCATTTTATACTGTTGCTATTGTCTAGTTGGCCACTCAGCTTTCCAAAGTCACTGAAAGGCACATATATATATATATATATATATATATATATATATATATATATATGCATTGTTGTACAGTTATCTGCCTCCTATGCTTCCTCTTTTACTATGGTTTTAATATTTGACATTAAAGGGGCTCTATCAGCAAATTTTTGCTGTATGAGCCCCACATATGTGTGAATAGCCTTTAAAAAGGCTATCCAGGCACCGCTAATGTTATTTTAACCTCCCCCATAAAACCATAAAAACATATATGTAAATTATACTTATCGTGCACGCTGGGCGGTGATGCACGGTCCATCATCTTCTGGCATGCCTTCCTCTTCTTTCTTCTTTCAGCGACGCCCTCCGGTCCTGGCCCTTCCCCGGCTTCATCGTCGTCTTCCGGCGGGATTGGTTCCATTCTGGCACGTGCGCAGGCTCCGGCGCCATTTTTCTCAATGGCAGTTTGCGAGGGGAACGGAGCATACTCAGTATCTAGAGATGAGCGAACACTAAAATGTTCGAGGTTCGAAATCCGATTCGAACAGCCGCACACTGTTCGGCTGTTTGAATGGGTTTCGAACCCTATCATAGTCTATGGGGGGAAATGCTCGTTTCAGGGGTACGCAACATTCGATCAAATTGTACTTACCAAGTCCATGAGTGAGGGTCGGGCTGGATTCTTCTCCCTGCACAGCGTCCCCGCGTCCTCTTCCGGCCTTGAATTCACTCTGCTAGGCATCGGGCCTGGGCAGAGCCGACTGCGCATGTCCGCGTGGGCGCGGGCATAGAATTTGATCGAATGTTGCCTACCCCTGAAATGAGCATTACCAAGTCCATGAGTGAGGGTCGGGCTGGATTCTTCTCCCTGCAAAGCGTCCCCTTCCGGCCTTGAATTCACTCTGCTAGACATTGGGACTAGGCAGAGCCGACTGCGCATGCCCGCACCCGCGCGGACATGCACAGTCAGCTCTGCCCAGGCCGGATGCCTAAGCAGAGTGAATGCAGAGCCGGAAGAGGACGCGGGGACGCTGCGCAGGGAGAAGACTTCTAAAGGTAAGAGAAGAACCAGCGTTGATTGGCAATGTATAGCATTCTGCCAATCAACGCTGGTTCTGCATCGAATCTTAACTTCGAACAGCTAGTAGTATTCGATGGAGTACGAGTATTTCAAATACCGTAGTATTCGATCGAACACCTACTCGATCGAGTACTACTCGCTCATCTCTATCAGTATCCCATTGAGAACTCACATTGAGAAAAATGGCGCCGGAGCCTGCACATTAGCGCTCCAGAGGGAGCGCTACTGCGCACGCGCCGGATTTGAACCAATTTCCGCCGGAAGAAGAGGACGATGAAGCCGTAAAATAACATTAGCAGTGCCTGAATAGCCTTTTTAAAGGCTATTCACGCATATGTGGGGCTCATACAGCATAATTTTGCTGATAGAGTCCCTTTAATATTTGACATTTCTATGGCCATTCTAGTCATGAATCAGGTAGCTCAGGATGAACAGTGGAACTAGGTACCACTGCCTGATAGAAGATTTTTATAGAGCTTGGAACTCTGGCAAAAGCCAAAAAGTCCAATTTAAAGGAAATGTATCACCAGAAAATGTCCTTTTTTTTTTAAACCAAATAACCTACTTTTAACATTTTTTTTTCAAAAATTTCCATATCACGATCTGTATTTTTTTTAAAGTGTATCCTGTAATTTTAACTGATTCACATTTGCGTTCGATAATCCGTTCGAGGAGTCTGCATGGGAACCCCCCGAACGGAATAGTGAACACATTGGCAAGTGGTGAGCTTATGAAAGCACACAGACCCTATAGACCAGGGGTGCTCACACTTTTTCAGCATGTGAGCTACTTTATAAACTGACCAAGGCAAAAGATCTACTACCCACTTTTTGTGGGCGGGGCCAGCCCTATGGGTGGGATGGGGCATGTCTGTGGGCGGGGCCTAGCATGTGGGCGGGGTCGGGCAGAGCGTGAGAGCAGGAGACAGCGGCGTTCTGTGGCTGCCCAGGGATCCCCGGTGTCTGCTTGTTCACAGTGCAGGCTGAGAGTTGACTCTGAGCCTGCGCTGTGATCAAGCACTCCGGACACTTGCAGGCCAGGCAGCAGCAGCTCCAGGGGATGACGCTGGGGGATGGAGGAAGCCGGGGTGCTGCTTGTTCACAGCACAGGCTGAGTGTTATCTGTGGACACTGGCAGGCTGCCCCGCCTGCCAGTGTCCGTAGATGACCCTCAGCCTGCACTGTGAACAAGCAGACATCGGGGATCCCTGGCTGCATCCTGCGATCAACCCATACGTCCATTGCGATTGACCGGTAGATCGCGATCGACGTATTGGGCACCCCTGCTATAGACTACAATGGGGTCCATGTGCTTTCCGCATGGTGTCCGCACAGAACATGTGGAGAGAAAAGTATTTCATAAACTACTTTCCTGTCCACGTGACTTGTGCGGACACCGTGTGGAGAGCTCACAGACCCCATTATAGTCTATAGTCTTTGTTTTTTTGTTTAATTTTTCCAGCTGCAGTCATATACATCACAGGCAGCATTACAATAGAAGATAACACCTACCATTAGAACACTACTGATGATAGATGATGTCACAGCTTATCTCTTCCCCTTCCTTGGACAGAGAATGTCTAGAAAACTCTACAAGGAGTTGGCTCCAGCCTATTGCCGCCTATGGCCATGACAGTGCTGTAAAGCAGATCACTAAATGCTGCTAAGAGAGCAGAGGAGAAGCTCGGGAAATAGGATGGTGTGCAAAAAATAGAATAAAAAATCTACAAATAGAAAATAAAAACTAAATAAATTAATAAATAAATAAAATAAAAAAAATAAATACATAAATAACAATGGTGATACTTCCCCTTTAATTCCCTCCGTTTTAAAAATCCTCCTTCAAAAATATTATCTGTAATTTAGATATTCCATTTCTCCTTCCTGTCCCAGTATACGGCTGTCTTTTAATAATTAGTTGATTATTCACATATACCAAGAGAATATCTAATGTCCTAATTGGCGGAATAATGAAAACCTATTTGTCTCTAAAATCACGCTCCCAACAGAGCGCCCGCCGCCGAAATATCCTTTGACTATATCCACATGTGTGTTAAGATATAATGTGCAATAATGTCTTTGAATTTCCACCGCTCACCTGAGGCAACTCTTAAAAATAGCTGCTATCATTAGATACACAATGCCGGGAATCTTCGAGGAATTCCAGCCCGTGGCACGGAATTAGCATGAATAGTCTTATTGGGCTTTGTTTAGCATGGCTTGCATAGTAACTAATGAGCCAGGAGTGGAAAGATGAAGAGCAGACAATGGGCAGAGAGCATTCCTCATCGTCGTGCCTGCTCCCTGCTTGTGCAAGCCATCCTTGCTCTCCCTGTAACAAAGAGGTACCATACGGTATAACATGCGCTAAAAGTCATGATGAACGCTAGCCTCGGGGTGTAAATGTATAGAGACAACAGTGGGGTGAGCAGCTGTGAAATCTAAATAGTATAAAGAGGGAATGATAAATGAGGCCTCCTTAGCTGAGACTTCATCCACTCGCTATAGACCTTGGCTTTGAAACCATTGACTTTGATGGTTCTAAGACCGGATCAGATCTTCCGATTCTTCTTCGTAGCCTTTAAAGGGAGTCTATCACCAGATCTGGGGTTGAGCCAATCTTGAGATTTCAGGATTGATTTTAAAATCCGATCATTTTCCAGCCAATCCCGATCGTGAAATTTGCTCGATCGCTGATCGGAATCTGATCTTTTTGATCCCGATCGGTCAACCCTAATCAATGCTTCTCTATGGGAAAAGTCACTTTTAGGGTTGAGACGATCTTGAAATTTCAAAATCCGATTTCCAATCATTTTCCAGCCGATCCCAATTGCAATCGTGAAATTTGCTCGATTGCCAATCGGGATCCGATCTTTTCCGATCCCGATTGCTCAAACCTAACCAGAACCCATGGTGACACTCCCTTTAACACTTTAAGGAAATGAAACACATAGAACATACATTTTGTAACGTATCTTGTGTTTAAAAACATCATTCCACTTATTTTTAGAAGTTTTTATCTATGACCATGTAGTGTGAAGGCCCTCCCCTGAGTAAGCCAAGTCTCCACCCCTGAGTAATAACTCAGGGCCTAAAAACAAAACAAGCACAAACTGGAGCATAGAGAAGTGAGTAAAAACTTTCTAGTTATATCCCTGGGCATCCAGTGGTCCCCAGCATCCTATTCCAGCCTCTGCTGAAGTCACACCCCCTAGGGTCACTGCTGAGGCCTGTAATTGGGTAAAAGGGCCATGACATTGGTTCGCCCTATGTGACCCCGGGGGCACATGACGTTAGCCAGAAGCTGGAAGAGGATTGTATATGAGTATTATACATAAGTATTGTATGTGAGTATTATACATAAGCATTGTATGTGAGTATTATACATAACCATTGTATGTGAGTATTATACATAAGTATTGTATGTGAGTATTATACATAAGCATTGTATGTGAGTATTATACATAAGCATTGTATGTGAGTATTATACATAAGCATTGTATGTCAGTATTATACATAAGCATTGTATGTCAGTATAATACATAAGTATTGTATGTGAGTATTATACATAAGCATTGTATGTGAGTATTATACATAAGTATTGTATGTGAGTATTATACATAAGCATTGTATGTGAGTATTATACATAAGCATTGTATGTGAGTATTATACATAAGTATTGTATGTGAGTATTATACATAAGCATTGTATGTGAGTATTATACATAAGCATTGTATGTGAGTATTATACATAAGCATTGTATGTCAGTATTATACATAAGCATTGTATGTCAGTATAATACATAAGTATTGTATGTGAGTATTATACATAAGCATTGTATGTGAGTATTATACATAAGTATTGTATGTGAGTATTATACATAAGCATTGTATGTGAGTATTATACATAAGCATTGTATGTGAGTATTATACATAAGCATTGTATGTGAGTATTATACATAAGTATTGTATGTGAGTATTGTAAGTCAGCATTATATGTGCACGTTTCGAGTACTATACTCCAGCACTGATATAGTCTACTCTGTATCTGCATTAGGGTGCATTCACACTGAGTAAACGCTAGCTTATTCTGAACGTAAAACACGTTCAGAATAAGCGGCGTCTAAAGCAGCTCCATTCATTTCTATGGGAGCGGGGATACGAGCGCTCCCCATAGAAATGAATGGGCTGCTTCTTTCACTCCGTGCAGTCCCATTGAAGTGAATGGGGAGTGCCGGCGTGTACGCTCCGGCATGAGCAGAGCTTGCCGTATACGCCGGCACTCCCCATTCACTTCAATGGGACTGCACGGAGTGAAAGAAGCAGCCCATTCATTTCTATGGGGAGCGCTCGTATCCCCGCTCCCATAGAAATGAATGGAGCTGCTTTAGACGCCGCTTATTCTGAACGTGTTTTACGTTCAGAATAAGCTAGCGTTTACTCAGTGTGAATTCACCCTCATACGGTATTTTTCATCCTATGTTTACTTGAAGATGATTTTGATGTTTCTTTCTATTTACTTCTTTAGGTGTGTGATAGAAAAGTCTGCGGATGGGCAGATTGTGTTCAAACTCACAATCTCCGAGAAAGAGAGCGTGTTTTATTATCGCACAGTAAATGGTTTGCAGCCTCCTATAAAAGTAATGACACAGGGGAGATTTCCTGTGAAGGAATGGATTCATCTTAGTGTGCAGGTGAGTAGAAATACAGAACATTTGGTTAAACATGAAAAGTGTTTTAAAATGATGTGTGAAGAGAAACTCCTGAGGTGTAGCGACAGCGCTCTGCAACGTGTGTGTATGTGTGTGCATGTATAGATACAGATCTATCCTCTGGATGGAGAGACGCATAGACATAGTCACAAATAGTCAGAAATTCTTAAAGGGATTTTACCATTAATATCAAATTTTTTGCCCCTAACACGTAGGAATAGCCTTAAGAAAGGCTATTCGTCTCCTACCTTTAGATGTCTTCTCTGCGCCACCGTTCCGTAGAAATCTCGGTTTTTGTTGGTATGCAAATGAGTTCTCTTGCAGCACTGGGGGCGGTCCTCAGCACTCAAACAGCATTGGGGGTGTCCCCAATGCTGCGAGAGAACTCTCCAACACCGCCTCCATCTTCTTCAGGAACTGCCTCTCTGCGCGTCTTCTTCTGGGGGTTGGCTTCAAACTTCTAGGCCTAGGGCCTAGGGCAAAGCTGACTGCGCATGCCTGCCGGCCACAAGAAAATGGCCGCTTACAATGCTGTGCCATTTTTTGGTGCATATAGTGG
Organism: Leptodactylus fuscus; assembly: GCF_031893055.1. NCBI lineage: Eukaryota > Metazoa > Chordata > Amphibia > Anura > Leptodactylidae > Leptodactylus > Leptodactylus fuscus. The sequence continues at coordinate 16,959,576 of NC_134267.1, read as the reverse complement.
GCGGAGTGGGCAGGGCTGGGGGGTATCAAGCTGAAATCTACCCCATCCCATAACTGGTGTAAACTTAAATTCTGGCACATGTGACACCCCTATAATGTCTCAAAAATATTCAATCTACTCTGCATATTTTTGGGCCTCTTCCTTCTTATAAATGCACATTTTTTTCTTACTGTTTACTTTCACTGTTCCCGATAGGATGTCAAGTCATAGCTAATCAGATTTCTCAACACTTCTGCCCCTCCGAGGATTGTCCAAGATCTTTTATTATTTATGGACTATCCTTAAGCCTTCAATGGGAACAGAGCTGCAGTAATGGTGTCCAACCTCTAGAGTTGGGCAAACCTCATAAGATTTGTTCCGATGAATATTCGTGAGGTTCATCCATCTAGTCCGTTTTGGAAGGCATAACGTTGGCATTCCCTGCATGACCTCTGAAGCCCAATCACAGGCCTCGGTTGTGACTCTGGAGTCAGGAGGCCATAAAATGATGCCAGGGGTTCGGGTTGACTCTGATACTTTTGAAAACTTCAGGCCAATTCGGGTCAACTCAAACCGGTTGGCTTATTTTTATGGGATACTATACAGGGTAGTGAGTTATTTGCTTCTGACTCTGGGCACTGTATAGTATGGGGAAGAAGAAGCATCCCTGAACAGCTGATTCATGGAGGGGCCATCTGTTGGCTGCCTCTGATCAGCTAGTTATAGTCTATCCTAAGGATAGGCCAAAAATAAAACATGTCTGGACAACCCCTTTAAGCATCTAATGCTTGCACAGCTATCTTACCCGATATTCCCACAGATGACTTGACCATGTATTACATGTGTACTGAACATGGAGAGGGGGAAAACAACGAGCCACCTCTGAACCCTATCACTGAAACTCCTTGAACCTCATCTTTTTCGACATTTGTTTTTGAGTTCCAGGTACCAGATGGTAAGTTTCTGAGCATATCCAGAGATCCGCGTGGCATGGGGTCTCCACCGATCCTGAGAATTGGGGGTGTACAGCTTCAAAGGCAGCAGGAGAGGGTCTATGTCCACCACCATTTTTCCTTTGTCTAGTTGAAACCTCCCCCATTCTCAGAATCAGTGGGGGACCCAATGGTCAGATCCCCACCGATCAGCAATGTATCCTCAATCCTATGGATAGGGGATAAATATATTATTTTGGCATAACCCTAGTAAAGGAATCATCCACCAACATCATAACCTCTTCCTTTAGGCTCTGGATACAAAGAGATTGTTCAATGGCTGATGAAACGTAGAGTGACATCAGTTGTCAGATAGTAAGAGGCAGCTTGTGAGGCAGCTGGCAGCAGTCGGTGACTGTAATGACATCAGGCAGTTTGAGACCAGCAAACAGGGAGTGCGGTGAAGACAAAGCAGGTGGAGCCTAGAGCGTGGAGTGATGGCCATCATATTCAATTCATGAAGAATAGTCCAAGAATTGGGGGTGGGGGTGCTGCACTGAAAAGATGACAGGCATACGCAGCATAGAGAACCTAATAATATCTCATCATTTCTTAGACAAGTTTTTATTTTATTTTTTTTGTTAATACTATATTATTATAATATTAAATTAAAGTTAAAAATTATAAAATAAAATATTCAATTATAATATTTATTTTTTATTATAATATTAAACATTTATTATTTCATATTACTGTTTATATTACTTGTTTATTTGTTTATATTTATTGTTCATTTTAATATTTTATTATATTATTACTTTTGTTTATATTAATTGCTTATATTAACATTGTTTATAATTGTGTTTATATTAATATTTCATTATAATTTTGATTATTTATTGCATTTATTGTTATTATTATTATTATTATTATTATTTAGACTATTTATATAGAATGTAGCATTGTTTTTGCATCTTTTCATATAGATATACTGTATCTATCTATCTATCTGTCTATCTATCTCTATATATATATATATATATATATACAGTCCTATGAAAAAGTTTGGGCACCCCTATTAATCTTAATCATTTTTTGTTCTAAATATTTTGGTGTTTGCAACAGCCATTTCAGTTTGATATATCTAATAACTGATGGACACAGTAATATTTCAGGATTGAAATGAGGTTTATTGTACTAACAGAAAATGTGCAATATGCATTAAACCAAAATTTGACCGGTGCAAAAGTATGGGCACCCTTATCATTTTATTGATTTGAATTCCCCTAACTACTTTTTACTGACTTACTGAAGCACAAAATTGGTTTTGTAACCTCAGTGAGCTTTGAACTTCATAGCCAGATGTATCCAATCATAAGAAAAGGTATTTAAGGTGGCCAATTGCAAGTTGTTCTACTATTTGAATCTCCTCTGAAGAGTGGCATCATGGGCTACTCAAAACAACTCTCAAATGATCTGAAAACAAAGATTGTTCAACATAGTTGTTCAGGGGAAGGATACAAAAAGTTGTCTCAGAGATTTAACCTGTCAGTTTCCACTGTGAGGAACATAGTAAGGAAATGGAAGACCACAGGGACAGTTCTTGTTAAGCCCAGAAGTGGCAGGCCAAGAAAAATATCAGAAAGGCAGAGAAGAAGAATGGTGAGAACAGTCAAGGACAATCCACAGACCACCTCCAAAGAGCTGCAGCATCATCTTGCTGCAGATGGTGTCACTGTGCATCGGTCAACTATACAGCGCACTTTGCACAAATAGAAGCTGTATGGGAGAGTGATGAGAAAGAAGCCGTTTCTGCACGTACGCCACAAATAGAGTTGCCTGAGGTATGAAAAAGCACATTTGGACAAGGCAGCTTCATTTTGGAAACAAAAATTGAGTTGTTTGGTTATAAAAAAAGGCGTTATGCATGGCGTCCAAAAAGAAACAGCATTCCAAGAAAAACACATGCTACCCACTGTAAAATTTGGTGGAGGTTCCATCATGCTTTGGGGCTGTGTGGCCAATGCCAGCATCGGGAATCTTGTTAAAGTTGAGGGTCGCATGGATTCCACTCAGTATCAGCAGATTCTTGAGAATAATGTTCAAGAATCAGTGACGAAGTTGAAGTTACGCCGGGGATGGATATTTCAGCAAGACAATGATCCAAAACACCGCTCCAAATCCTCAGGCATTCATGCAGAGGAACAATTACAATGTTCTGGAATGGCCATCCCAGTCCCCAGACCTGAATATCATTGAACATCTGTGGGATGATTTGAAGCGGGCTGTCCATGCTCGGCGACCATCTAACTTAACTGAACTTGAATTGTTTGTCCAAAATACCTTTATCCAGGATCCAGGAACTGATTAAAAGCTACAGGAAGCGACTAGAGGCTGTTATCTTTGCAAAAGGAGGATCTACTAAATATTAATGTCACTTTTCTGTTGAGGTGCCCATACTTTTGCACCGGTCAAATTTTGGTTTAATGCATATTGCAAATTTTCTGTTAGTACAATAAACCTCATTTCAATCCTGAAATATTACTGTGTCCATCAGTTATTAGATATATCAAACTGAAATGGCTGTTATAAACACCAAAATATTTAGAACTAAAAATGATTAAGATTAATAGGGGTGCCCAAACTTTTTCACAGGACTGTATATATCCTAAATGACTATATATATATATATATATATATATATATATATATATATATATATATATATATATATCTTTATTTCTAAAATACTTTAAATAGATTTAAAGGGGTAGTAGCACAATAACTAGTATATGGTTAGATAAGGCAAAATATAACAATGATTTTATTCATCTATATTTTTGGGCACTTACTTGATACAACACCACCAGCTGTTCATCAATGTACTGTCATAAGTCCACATGATATGTCTAGTGTTGGTGGTCACACATGCTCAGTAGTTTAGTCTCACCTCCTGGAATTGTTACAGGGCAGCTCAATAAATCTTGATTTTGTACAAGCCAGTCAATAAGGATCTGCACACTATAAGTGGCTTTATCTCAGTATTATTAGCCATAATAGGTGGATGTACAGGAGGGGGGAATGAAAAGAACACCAGGGGGCACAACAGTATGTAGTTCATATAATAGCTCAAACAGAAATACAGCTAGATATGTGATAGATAGATATTAGATAGATAAATAGATAATTAGATAGATATTAGATAGATAGATAGATAGATAGATAGATAGGAGATAGATAGATAGATAGATAGATAGGAGATAGATAGATGATAGATAGATAGATAGATAGATAGATAGATAGATAGATAGATATTAGATAGATAGATAGATAGATAGGCGATAGATAGATAGATAGATAGATAGATAGGCGATTGATAGATAGATAGATAGATAGATAGATAGATATTAGATAGATAGATATTAGATAGATAGATAGATAGATAGATAGATAGGCGATAGATAGATAGATAGATAGATAGATAGATAGATAGATAGATAGGCGATAGATAGATAGATATTAGATAGATAGATAGATATTAGATAGATAGATAGATAGATAGATAGATAGATAGGCGATTGATAGATAGATAGATAGATAGATAGATAGATAGATAGATAGATAGGCGATTGATAGATAGATAGATATTAGATAGATAGATATTAGATAGATAGATAGATAGATAGATAGATAGGCGATAGATAGATAGATAGATAGATAGATAGATAGATAGGCGATAGATAGACAGATAGATAGATAGATAGATATTAGATAGATAGATAGATAGATAGATAGATAGATATTAGATAGATAGATAGATAGATAGATAGGAGATAGATAGCTAGATACATAGATAGATAGATAGATAGATAGATAGATAGATAGACATATAGTTAGATAGATAGACAGACAGACAGACAGACAGACAGACAGACAGACAGACAGACAGACAGACAGATAGATAGATAGATAGATAGATAGATAGATAGATAGATAGATAGATAGATAGGTGATAGATAGATGATAGATAGATAGATAGAAGATAGATAGATAGACATATAGATAGATAGATAGATAGATAGATAGATAGATAGATAGATAGATAGACATATAGATAGATAGATAGACAGACAGACAGACAGACAGACAGACAGACAGACAGACAGATAGATAGATAGATAGATAGATAGATAGATAGGTGATAGATAGATGATAGATAGATAGATAGAAGATAGATAGATAGACATATAGATAGATAGATAGATAGATAGATATGTGATAGATAGATAGATAGATAGATAGATAGATAGATAGATAGATAGGAGATAGATAGATAGATAGGAGATAGATAGATAGATAGATAGATAGATAGGAGATAGATAGACATATAGATAGATAGATAGATAGATAGATAGATAGATAGACAGACAGACATATAAATAGATAGCTAGATAGGAGATAGATAGATAGATAGATAGACATATAGATAGATAGATAGATAGATAGATAGATAGGAGATAGATAGATAGATAGATAGATAGATAGATAGGAGATAGATAGATAATAGATAAATAAATAGATAGATAGATAGATAGATAGACATATAGATAGATAGATAGATAGACATATAGATAGATAGATAGATAGATAGATAGATAGGAGATAGATAGATAATAGATAAATAAATAGATAGATAGATAGATAGATAGATAGATAGATAGATATTATTACTGTTTATATTACTTGTTTATTTGTTTATATTTATTGTTCATTTTAATATTTTATTATATTATTACTTTTGTTTATATTAATTGCTTATATTAACATTGTTTATAATTGTGTTTATATTAATATTTCATTATAATTTAGATTATTTATTGCATTTATTATTATTATTATTATTATTATTATTATTATTATTATTATTATTTAGACTATTTATATAGAATGTAGCATTGTTTTTGCATCTTTTCATATAGATATACAGTATCTATCTATCTATCTGTCTATCTATCTCTCTCTATATATATATACAGTCCTATGAAAAAGTTTGGGCACCCCTATTAATCTTAATCATTTTTTGTTCTAAATATTTTGGTGTTTGCAGCAGCCATTTCAGTTTGATATATCTAATAACTGATGGACACAGTAATATTTCAGGATGAAATGAGGTTTATTGTACTAACAGAAAATGTGCAATATGCATTAAACCAAAATTTGACCGGTGCAAAAGTATGGGCACCCTTATCATTTTATTGATTTGAATTCCCCTAACTACTTTTTACTGACTTACTGAAGCACAAAATTGGTTTTGTAACCTCAGTGAGCTTTGAACTTCATAGCCAGATGTATCCAATCATAAGAAAAGGTATTTAAGGTGGCCAATTGCAAGTTGATCTCCTATTTGAATCTCCTCTGAAGAGTGGCATCATGGGCTACTCAAAACAACTCTCAAATGATCTGAAAACAAAGATTGTTCAACATAGTTGTTCAGGGGAAGGATACAAAAAGTTGTCTCAGAGATTTAACCTGTCAGTTTCCACTGTGAGGAACATAGTAAGGAAATGGAAGACCACAGGGACAGTTCTTGTTAAGCCCAGAAGTGGCAGGCCAAGAAAAATATCAGAAAGGCAGAGAAGAAGAATGGTGAGAACAGTCAAGGACAATCCACAGACCACCTCCAAAGAGCTGCAGCATCATCTTGCTGCAGATGGTGTCACTGTGCATCGGTCAACTATACAGCGCACTTTGCACAAATAGAAGCTGTATGGGAGAGTGATGAGAAAGAAGCCGTTTCTGCACGTACGCCACAAATAGAGTTGCCTGAGGTATGAAAAAGCACATTTGGACAAGGCAGCTTCATTTTGGAAACAAAAATTGAGTTGTTTGGTTATAAAAAAAGGCGTTATGCATGGCGTCCAAAAAGAAACAGCATTCCAAGAAAAACACATGCTACCCACTGTAAAATTTGGTGGAGGTTCCATCATGCTTTGGGGCTGTGTGGCCAATGCCAGCATCGGGAATCTTGTTAAAGTTGAGGGTCGCATGGATTCCACTCAGTATCAGCAGATTCTTGAGAATAATGTTCAAGAATCAGTGACGAAGTTGAAGTTACGCCGGGGATGGATATTTCAGCAAGACAATGATCCAAAACACCGCTCCAAATCCTCAGGCATTCATGCAGAGGAACAATTACAATGTTCTGGAATGGCCATCCCAGTCCCCAGACCTGAATATCATTGAACATCTGTGGGATGATTTGAAGCGGGCTGTCCATGCTCGGCGACCATCTAACTTAACTGAACTTGAATTGTTTGTCCAAAATACCTTTATCCAGGATCCAGGAACTGATTAAAAGCTACAGGAAGCGACTAGAGGCTGTTATCTTTGCAAAAGGAGGATCTACTAAATATTAATGTCACTTTTCTGTTGAGGTGCCCATACTTTTGCACCGGTCAAATTTTGGTTTAATGCATATTGCAAATTTTCTGTTAGTACAATAAACCTCATTTCAATCCTGAAATATTACTGTGTCCATCAGTTATTAGATATATCAAACTGAAATGGCTGTTATAAACACCAAAATATTTAGAACTAAAAATGATTAAGATTAATAGGGGTGCTAGATAGATAGATAGATAGATAGATAGATAGATAGATAGATAGGAGATAGATAGATAGATAGATAGATAGATAGATAGATAGATAGGAGATAGATAGATGATAGATAGATAGATAGATATTAGATAGATAGATAGATAGATAGATAGATAGATAGGCGATAGATAGATAGATAGATAGATAGATAGATAGATAGATAGGCGATTGATAGATAGATAGATAGATAGATAGATATTAGATAGATAGATATTAGATAGATAGATAGATAGATAGATAGATAGGCGATAGATAGATAGATAGATAGATAGATAGATAGATAGATAGATAGATAGATATGAGATAGATAGATAGATAGATAGATAGATAGATAGATAGATAGATAGAAAGATAGTCTTATATACTGCAGACACATCCACATATTATTGAATCACCGCACACAATATCCCTGGTTATCCACAGCTGTACAATCCAGGCTGAACTGCTTATGATCTGTGATTCCCACATGCAGAACGGTTTAACCACCTTGCGGTGTTACAATTTCCCAGGGTGGCGAATACGTGTAATCCGCACAGGGAGTGGAGACTTTCATAGGGATTACTGACCACCTTTAAATATATCTATTTCTATGGATTGCTGTAATACAGATCGTGTATTCCTTATCCTCTTATACCTTAACTGCTAAGAATCTGCTATTGTGTCTGAACATGAGCCTGGATATAACAGCACTTGCGGTGTATTACTGTGTATCAACCTGCACATTATTCTCTACCACATGAAATCAACCCTAAAAATATATATATAAAAAAGTAAGTATACGATTGGAGGTATTTTCTACTAAGTTACAATTTTTTGGAACTTCTTAGTTATATCTGTTCAGAATTGTCATTTCTTGGCCAGATTAGATAGTGGTTACAAGAGTGTCTCCTCCGCTGGAGGACCTGTCCTTTCCTACAGTATACAGACACTGTGTAATGCTTCATGTCTCCTGCAGTGGCGCTGCAGGGAAATTACACACTTAACGCCAGGTTATCCCACAGATTACAGCAGGAAACTCCATGATCAGCTTATTGTAAATGGGGCCTTCTAACAAGTAGAGAATATCTATGGTGGAGTGTACTACAGCACAGTCATCGCAGTCATAGGACACGGCGCTGTATAGACATTTCTTTTAATAATGTATCACATGTCTTCTGCTCTGAGAAGGAAGGATTGGTTTTTGCAGCCTACTGCATTTAATAAATGTTTAAAGGGGAATGTTCACTGCATTGTTCCATTGTCACGTTATATATAGATAAAAAAATAAATCTAAGATTAATAGATATTATACATTAGATAAGACAATGTGAGATGTATACATGATAGATAGATAGATAGATAGATAGATAAATAGATATGAGATAGATAGATAGATAGATATATGATAGATAGGAGATAGATAGATAGATAGATAGATAGATAGATAGATAGATAGATAGATAGATAGAGAGAGATAGGAGATAGATAGATAGATAGATAGATAGATAGATAGATAGATAGATAGATAGATAGATAGATGATAGATAGATAGATAGATAAGAGATAGATAGATAGGAGATAGATAGATAGATAGATAGATAGATAGATAGATAGATAGGAGATAGATAGACAGATAGATAGATAGGAGATAGATGATAGATAGATAGATAGATAGATAGATAGATAGATAGATAGATAGGAGATAGATAGATAGATAGATAGATAGATAGATAGATAGATAGATAGATAGATATGAGAGATAGATAATAGATAGATAGATAGATAGATAGATAGATAGATAGATAGATAGATAGATAGATAGGAGATAGATAGATAGATAGATAGATAGATAGATAGATAGATATGAGAGATAGATAATAGATAGATAGATAGATAGATAGATAGATAGATAGATAGATAGATAGATATGAGAGATAGATGATAGATAGATAGATAGATAGATAGATAGATAGATAGGAGATAGATAGATAGATAGATAGATAGATAGATATGAGAGATAGATGATAGATAGATAGATAGATAGATAGATAGATAGATAGGAGATAGTTAGATAATAGATAGATAGATAGATAGATAGATAGATAGATAGATAGATCCACAATTGAATTTATACATTTAATACTTCTGACACTTTCCGGACTATGGTGATAGCAGTATTTAACAACGGAAAATATAAAATTACAGTAATGATCACCCTTAATGCACTTCTTAAAGAGACTGACTATAGTGAAAATTGATAATTACTACTTTTCTCTTTAATTGCATTCATTAATTATGCATCCTGTGTTTTAAGCCACCTTTTCAAAGCGTCTTCATCACACGAGTACATTATACATTAACTATTCATTATTACATAGTGACTGGGGGAGGGGAGGGGGGGCTTGTCAGTGAAATATGCAGGTTATATCTAGAAAATTAGATAGGGCTTAATGAATTTCCATTGAACAGACACAAAACTGATTAAACACAAGCTGTTTTAGAAGTTTTCCGGGATGTGTCAGATTGATGTGGCTTTTCTGGGTTCACTGTCGACAATTATAAAAGTTGGTCTTTTTTGTAGGCTTTCTTTTGCCGGCTCGGATCAGTGTAACTCCGCCGCAGCCTGGCAGTCAGGAGAACGTTAAAAGCTTTAGAAAGAAAGTTCCAAATCAAAATGCAAAGGGTCGACCATCGGCGTATTACTCTCCAGAGAGTCGCATGCTCTTAGAATGCCTATTGAAATCAGTATTATCATTCCGATACTTGTCAAATATGAGTCATTTTCCAGTTCGGGCAAAAATTTCTTTATAAATCTTTAAATCCTGAGGTTCCTTCAAGAAAAGGTTAAGGTACTTATGATTTAATGAAACTCCTTTACATCATAACTGTTTGACTAGCAAGTGAAAACTTGTCCTTTAAAAGCGGGAGACAGTGGGTGGAACCATCTCATGTATTATTAATGCTACATGACACTACATTACCAATGGCATAGTGATGAGGCTGCTTAAAGAAGCACTCCGCAATTTTTTGGACTATATATTGGCGCGTAGGTTCTTAGAATAATATGAGGTTCTTGGTTGGACTGATGTCTTCATCCAATCTCATCTACTATATGTAACTATGTATACACCTATTTTATTTGATGTGCCACGTATGGGTTGTCTACCTATTGGGTCTTCCTTCAATTGAATATGGTTTCCCAAGTACAAACTATATTTCTCATGATGCTTCTGGCTTTAGGGGTTGGAATCTCAACACACTGCACATGTTCTGCTGTGAGTTCTATTCAAGGGTACAAGAGATTGAGTCAACCTTTTCGGAATAAGCGAGATTTATTATGAATTTTCCAAAATTTTCCAACAGTTTTTGGGTTGGCCATTCACAAATCGTTATTATACTTTGGGGTCACTTCAATTCCAAGAATATAGTAATTTGAGGCACAGAGGAGGTGCGAGAATACAATAAACACTGATAGTCACCTTCCCTCACCTCTACTGAGTTACCTCAGGAGGATTCATTATGAATTTTCCAAAATTTTCCAACATTTTTTGGGTTGGCCATTCACAAATTGTCATTATACTTTGAGGTCTCTTCAGACCCCAGAATATAATAAGTGGAGGCACAGAGGAGGTGAGAGAAAATAATAAACACTGATACTCACCTTCTCTCACCTCATCTGGGTTACCTTAAGAGGATTCATTATGAATTTTCCAAAATTTTCCCAAAATTTTTTGGGTTGTCCATTCACAAATTGTCATTATACGTTGGAGTCTCTTCAGACCCAAGAATATAATAAGTGGAGGCACAGAGGAGGTGCGAGAAAATAATACACACTGATACTCGCCTTCTCTCACCTCTTCTGGGTTACCTCAAGAGGATTCATTATGAATTTTCCAAAATTTTCCAAAAATTTTTGGGTTGGTGATTCACAAATCGTCATTATACTTTAGGGTTTCTTCAGACCCCAAAATATAATAAGTGGAGGCACAGAGGAGGTGCAAGAAAATAACAAACACTGACACAAAACCTTCCCTTACCTCTTTTGGGTTACCTCAAGAATTCAAGTTTCACTCTACTTGGTGTTTTTGGTCTTTTTCGCACTTCTTCTGTGACATCATGAATCCCTCACCAGCCACCAATGATCGGCTTCAGCATTCATGTGAGCCTCTCCAGTTTTGGCCCATTGAGCCCTGGCATGAAAGGGAAAGGTGACTGAGACTGGACAACAAAGTACCGAGGGGCCCCGGGCTACCCCTGAGTCACCTATGACCTATAACCTTCAATGAAACGTATTATTAGATGTGCACTGCTGACATAGTATTTGCCACTACTACATTGAGGGAAAGAGTATTCCGTAATTTGACTTCTTTAACTGTAAAGAACCCTTTCGTATATTGTTCATGATCAAACTTCCTTTCCACAACATGTCCTGAATATAAATGGTCCTTTGTAATATCCAGTGCCATTTCCTAGTATTGACCACACAAACAGATGGAGCAAAGTTTAACTTGACACTACGATGTTTGGTACGAATTGACAAAGAAATGTCATAGAATATTACAGTCTCCAGGAAGTGAGAATAGTCTCCCATATTTGGATGGACAGAGCTTTATGTACATGTATGGTATTGTTCTTTAACCTTATTTAGCTCTTTAGCACAATAGAGTTCTTATTAGGGTTGAGCGATTGGGATTGGAAAAGATTGGATTCTGATCGGTGATCAAGTAAATTTTTTACGATCGCGATCGGAATTCCGATCCCGAACTTTTCCGGCGGGATCGAGGTCGGAGGTTATTTCCCACAATGCTTGGCTACTGGCCAATCATTGTGGGAAAAGCTAACATTAGGATTGAGCGATCGCGATCGGAAAAGATCGGATCCCGATTGGCGATCAAGCAAATTTCACGATCGAAATCGGGATCGGCTGGAAAATGATCGAAAATCAGATTTTAAAAACGATCCTAAAATCTCAGGATTGGCTCAACCCTATTTCTTATCTATAACTCTGTACTCTCTGCTGACTCTGCCCAAGTCTACACAGCGAAGCCAATAAAACTCAATAAAGAATAGGAAATAACAGCTGATTGTGACTACTCTATGACCAGTGTGAAAGCTGGAATAAACAGCATATTTTTTTCTTTGTATCTATCTCTGAATAGTTACTAGAGTGATTAAAAACTCCATCAAAAATTAGATGTTTATATTATATTAGACCCTATAGGAAAACTCAGTAAGGATTCTACTGGGGTTCATCAAAATTGGATAGTTGTCATGTGGCTTGGGAGCATACTGTACATAACATTAGCTAAACAACACCACAGTATGCATAATAAGCTACCGGTAATGGTGGTTGCATCCTTTGAGAAAAGGAAAGCTCTGGAAGTGCTCAACATCATCCAGTTTGTCTCAGAAGATGATCTGTGCTTAGTTCTCCAACATGGTGGCAGGGACAACCTCCCCGCCAAGTTCTGCTAAAAACTGTCTGCAAGTACCGAGAAGAACTGATGGAAGGTAAAGAGCAAAGGTCACACCAAATATTGATGAGATTTACATTTCTTTTTTCTTCATTCACTTTATTATACTAATTGACAAAAATAAACTATTAACCCTTCTATTGCTGATTGCATTCTTATTTTACAGTATTTTTCCTAAACCTGCCTAAAATGTAAATATGTACTTGTGGGTGGAAGCACCTTAAAAGCAAATTAAGTGCCATTTAGGGTTCCTCAACACTAGAAAATTAGGGAAAGAGGAAAAATAGAGGTCACAATGTCGTTGTGTCCTACAATGATTTAAGTTCTGGAAGGAAAAATAAGTAGAGATGAGCGAGTAGTACTCGATCGAGTAGGTGTTCGATCGAATACTACGGTATTCAAAATACTCGTACTCGATCGAGTTCTACTCGCTGTTCGAAGTTAAGATTCGATGCAGAACCAGCATTGATTGGCAGAATGCTATACATTGCCAATCAACGCTGGTTCTTCTCCTACCTTTAGAAGTCTTCTCCGTACAGCTTCCCCGCGGCGTCTTCCGGCTCTGCATTCACTCTGCCAGGCATCGGGCCTGGGCAGAGCCGACTGCGCATGTCCGCTTGTAGTGCGGGCATGCGCAGTCGGCTCTGCCCAGGCCCGATGCCTACGGTAGCAGAGTGAATTCAAGGCCGGAAGAGGATGCAGGGACGCTGCGCAGGGAGAAGAATCCAGCCCGACCCTCACTCAAGGACTTGGTAAGTAGAATTTGATCGAATGTTGCCTACCCCTGAAACGAGCATTTCCCCCCATAGACTATAATGGGGTTTGAAACCTGTTCGAACAGTGTGCGGCTGTTCGAATCGGATTTCGAACCCCGAACATTTTAGTGTTCGCTCATCTCTACAAATAAGCAGTCAGTTATCTAGGATGTCATTAGCGGTCATGCTAGGGATGAGTAAACCAATGCGGATCAAACCAAATTCAAGCCAAATTTTCCAAAAATTTTTGGTTCTTCATAAACCTAAAAATTTTGGGTTCACCACTTATAAAACTAAGTATCATGACGTTGGTGTTGTTTGTGATTTGGTAACAAGGAGTATGTTTTTTTGTTATTTTTACTCACCACCCTTGGGAATCCAGTCTGAGTTGGGGTCTGAGTTTGGCTCGAAATGAACAAGGAAACCAAACCCCACAAATATTTGTTGAAAAGAATCTCATAAGGTTTACCCATCTATAGCTCATGCTAGACGTTGACCTTGGTTTTGGTTGTGATATGGTAACAAAGAGTATAGTTGTTGGTTATTTTTACTCACCTCCCTTGGGCATACAGTTATTATACTTGGGGGTCTGAGTTTGGCTCGAAATGAACAAGGAAACCAAACCCCAAGAATATTTGTTGAAGCGAATCTCATGAGGTTTGCCCATCTCTAGCTCATTTAACCGAAACTGTCAACAGCCTATAAGTCACATTGCAACCACTGGGTAGCCATATATAGACCCAATAGTACATAGCATAGACATTTCTCAACAGAGTATCTCAAAATCATGTCTTTTTCAAAGCTGGTCATCTCATGCCATCTTAAGATATATCAAGCCCAGAGGAAAGGTAAAGGAAAGACACATCCGTAGATTATATTTTCTTCCACATCCTTCTTAACCTATGCAGGAAATCAATAAATCCAATGGACAGTGCCGCTATAGCCGATGTCATCCATATTCAAAAAGAGCCATCCATACCTGTCCAATAATGTCTTCTGAATACCCCAAGAATATATTTCCTCTTGGCTACTACCCGTTAAGCGAAAGCTACTGCCACTTGGATATGGTATTTCATAGATCGATTGGACAGTCCCTGCGGATATAGATATCCTAGGTAATTTCTTATGTCCATTTCTTCATCTCTCAAGTAGAATTATTGAGCAGTCTAGCCTTTCTTGGTTACCAACATTAATATAAACGCCCCTATCAGCAACACCCCGCGCGTTCCAATAGATCACGGCTTCCAGACTTTTCCAACCTCATAAAGCACCGGCCTGTTATTATTTCCATCTATGATAACGGACCCTAGAATAGTCACAAATTTTTTTTTTTTTCGTTCCATCTAATTTTTTTTACAATTTATTTTTGAATTTCCAAAAATTCTAATTTGTAATTTTTTTATTTTATTTTTTTTGTAAAATAATAATCATCTTAGGTTTTTTTTTCTATAAAGGTATACTTAAAGTTCTAAAAGAACATTTTTATTTTGAATGATATGACAGGACTATCACAAGAGTGTTTCCCGCTATAAAGAAACCCGCCAAAGAATTATTGCCTTTATTAGATTGGTGACAGTGAGCTTTAGCAATACATTGCTAACTTCTGTCTCTCTGCGGAGACAATTTTCTTTTCTTAAATAAACTGTCATGGTAGTGTTAATATATTGTTTGCTCCCTCATACTCTGAGAATACAGCTGATATAAAACATGTATATGCTGCATTGGTAATGGTATCTTTAGTGTAGTTGACTTGAACAAATGTGTTTCCCTCATGGCTGTGTTAATGTGATAAAGAAAATTGGCTGTTCGTCAGGATTTGGCTGGGTAAAGACAGTGGCGATGGTAGCACAATCCTTTTTATGCATTAACACCACTGAGAAGTTTGCCTGAGTTATATTTCATACTGTATGTCTCTTCGCCGCACAAAGATGTTGTAAAACATGAGATAATGTTGCAAATAACACAGTGGGATGGCTGTATCTTTCATAATGATAACAGTCGAGAGCTCAATGACAGTAACAGGCTGTAAAAAATAGAGATATTTAATAATATTGCAGAAAATACAATTTCAGGGCCACTTGTTTTTTTATTTTATTTTGTTTTTTTTCTATTTTATTTAATCATGTTACATAAAATAGAAGTAGGGGAGCGCTTGGGATTTTTAAAAATATTTTATTGGGGTTATTTATTTGTCTTGTTTGATAGGATTGCTTGTAATACAATAATGGGGCACTTGTTATTTTTATATTTTTATTTTACTAGAATTATTTTAAATAGTATTTCATAAAATACAATAACGGGCCATTTTTTATTTTTATATTTTTATTTTAGGAAAATAAATTATTTTATATTGTATTCCAGAGCATACAATAATGGGATATTTTTTTTTATTTTTAAATTTTTATTTTAGGAAAATTATTTTAAATTGTATTCCATAAATTACAATAATGGGACACTTGGTTTTTTTTATATTTTTATTTTGCAAATAATAATTAAACATACAATAATGGGACACTTTTTATTTTTAAATTTTATTTTAGTAAATGTAATTATTTTAAATAGTAATTTATAAAATACAATAATGGGATATTTTTTTATTTTTATATTTTTATCTTACAAAAAAAATTAAATCATATTTCATAACATACAATAATGGGACACTTTTTAATTTTATATTTTTATTTTACTAAAAATTAAATATTTTAAATTATATTCCATAAAATACAATAATGGGACACTTCTTATTCTTATATTATTATTTTATTTGCTGTACTTAGATTTATAGATTTTTTTTATTTTTCTTACTGTATTTATATTTAATAACATTGTATAACCACTTCATCACTGAGCCATTTTCCATGGTCCATGGCCAAACAACATTTTTTTTTTTTCATTTTGATGATACATAGGGCTCTATTTTATATTTTTTGCATAGATATATTTTTTTTAATATCTGGGAAAATTAAAATAAAAAAGGGAGGAAGCATGTCATTTTTTTCATATTTTTCACAATTTTTACAACACACGCCTAAATATTTTTGAAAATAATCTTCCCTTTCTGATAATTTTTATATAGGTGATACAAGATAGTGTTGGCTTTCCAGGGGAGGGGCTACGACCTGTGATGTGGGTGTGGTAGTGGCATTTTTTTTCACTTTGCTTTAAATTTTTGAAAAAAAAATATATATATATTTTTTACACATTGTGCCTCCTCCAGTCTCCCTCCCCCCCTCCAAGGTCATAGTAGATTATTGGGGAGCATTTTCACATTACCTTTATTTTGTGCTGATCTTCCCTGTATACTGGGGCTGATACATTATCCCTACAATATATTATCCCTAATACATATTCATTAAAATGAATTGTAGAACTGATCTGGCTCCTCTAGGACCAAGCAAAGTTAATTTCCATGTACACATTGAGCACTATGTATACAGCAGTTGGCTAGGTAGGGAATGTAATAAACAATCCCTGTATTCCCTTTAAGGAGGCATTCACACGGATGAAGTTGGCGCTGATTCTGGCATGATAACTCGCGGCAGAATCAGCTCTGAAAAAAAAGACTCCCACTGACTTCAATGGGTTCTGTAGGGTTGGGCGATCGAGAACGATCAGATCCCGATCGGCGATCGAGCAAGTTTCACGATCACGATTGGGATCGGCTGGAAAATGATCGAATTAAAAAACGATCCTGAAATCTCAAGATCGGCTCAACCCTACTCCATAATCATAAAGTAACTAGAGTTGAGCGATCAGGATCTGGAAAGATCGGATCCCGATTGGTGATTTCACGATCGGGATCGGCTGGAAAATGATCGAAAATCGGATTTTAAAAACAATCCTGAAATCTCAAGATCGGCTCAACCCTACACGGAACCCATTGAAATCAATGAAAGGCTTTTTGTCCCATTGATTTCAATGGGTTCCGTGTGGAAAATGGCACCCATTGATGTCAACGGGAGTCTTTTTTTCAGCATTGATTCTGCCACAAGTTATCGTGCCAGAATCAGCGCCAACTTCCTCCATGTGAATGCCCCCTTAGGAGTCCAGCTGTTGTAACCACCAGATCCCTGCTCCAAATGGTGCAACTGCTTAACTCTGCAAGGATGTAAAGATACATTTTTGCAGAGTTATATACCGTCTTCCCATTGACTATATACTTCAGCATCTGGTTACAATAATGAGACACTAATTATTACATTTTTATTTTACTTACTGAATTATTATATACAGTAGTTTATTTTTGTCAATTACCAAAATAAAATGAATGAAGAAAAGAGATATGTAAATCCCATCAATATTTGGTGTGACCTTTGTCCTTTGGAGGAGGAGTCCTGGAAGTGATCAGAAGCCCCCACAGATATAGTCCTGATCTCAACATCGGCCAATCTGTCTGAGATGACATGAAGGCAGACGGATTGGACAAGCCTACATCCACAGAAGATCTGTGCTTAGTTCTACAAGATGGCGGCGGGAACAACCTCCCTGCCCAGTTCTGCCAAAAACTGTCTCCAAGAACCAAAAAGACAAAAGGGCAAAGGTGGATACAATTTAGTGAAACCACATTCACTATTTAAGAGTATGTTCACATGGTATATTTTGGTGCTGATTTTGAAGTGAATTCTATGACAAAATCAGAAACCAAATTCTGCCCTGAATCTTAATGGAAGACAGATAGTAAAACAAGACACTGAAACAAGAAGCTTTTGGCTGATTCATCCTTAGAACCCCCGATACAAGACACTCCGCAGATAAAGTGCATTCATCTGAGCCAAATCATTGAGTATGGCCTCGTTCACATCTGCATTGGCAATCCGTTCCAGGGAGTCCGCATGGAGACCCCCCCAACGGAATACCAAACGCACTGATAAGTGGTGTGCAGTGAAAGCACATGGACCCCATAAACTATAATGGGTCCATGTGCTTGCCGTGAGATCTCTGCAGAGAACATGCAGACAGGAAAGTACTTCACAATCTACTTTTATGTCCGTATGATTTGTGCGGAGATCTCGCGGCAAGCACACGGACCCCATTATAGTCTATGGGGTCCGTGTGTTTTCACTGCACACCGCTTGCCAATGCATTCGGTAGTCCATGCGAGGGGTTCCCCATGTGGACTCCCCCAATGGACTAACAAATGCAGATATGAACCAATGGGGGGCACAAAGTGGAGAGGAATTTGCGGTGCAATTTCGCCTTCAATTCTTCCGCCATGTGAATGTTCCCATACATTACAGAATTTCCACATACAATTTTGCAACAAAAAATACACTAAAAAAATAAACACTTGTTATCCTTATTTTTATTTTATCTATTTATATATATATAATTTTTTTATTCTTAAATTTTTGCCAAGACCAGAGAAAACCAAGACGGAACAGAAAAAAAAAAAAAAAAACCTGGGGAGCTTAAAAATCCTAAACCAATATTTCCAAGCTGTAAATAATAACTGATGGATTTAATTTTTCACTTAAAGAGGTGATTTTCTGTATTGTAATGGTTTTTGAAAATGCACAATTTACAGAAATTGTAGCTTGTAGTATCCGGAATGTTGTTTGGAATGTAATCTACAGGCGACATAATGATCCTCAAAAGCAATTTTGCACCCCTTAACTAATACATCTGCAGTGTTTATCCGTGTCCACGACACCCGTTTGTCTGATAACAATCACGAATGGGAGACAATTCGAGTTTCTTTTAAGGTAATATATACCCAACCATTACAGAGACGCTTTTGAATGACCGTGTTGTGAGAGTAAAATCAGGATCTGACAATCATGTAAATATAATTTGCTATGGCCGAGGATTTATTTGATTCTAATAGACACATACTCTCCATTGATTGCTCGCAGTCTTGTAAAATATAAGTACATAATAAACTAAAAAGCCATTATCGGTTTGTTGGGTTTACAGCCGTAAAACTTCTGTAGGCAACTTTCGAGGCTGTTGGTGAAGGTAAGAGATGGGGTTTACTGATTTTAATTAATATAATAAGGTTAATATCAAAGACACTTCATTAAATGGAGATTAAAAAATAAATCAATAAATAAAACATGTAGCAAATTCGTAAATTTATATGTAGAGATAGGAGAAGCTCTGAAGAATCGCTTTGGGTTGGAATGGTTTGGTCCAAAGATTTTTTTTCAAGATGAAGTTCATTACAAACTGGAAGTTAAACTTTTATACTCTGAGGTCTCTACAGATGAGCCCAGGTCTGGGGTGATATGCTGGGTCTGGTGACACTAACCTATCTATCTGCAGGGCTGGGGTGATATGCTGGTCCTGGTGACAGTAACCTATCTATCTGCAGGGCTGGGGTGATATGCTGGATCTGGTGACAGTAACCTATCTATCTGCAGGGCTGGGGTGATATGCTGGTTCTGGTGACACTAACCTATCTATCTGCAGGGCTGGGGTGATATGCTGGTCCTGGTGACAGTAACCTATCTATCTGCAGTACTGGGGTGATATGCTGGGTCTGGTGACAGTAACCTATCTATCTGCAGGGCTGGGGTGATATGCTGGTTCTGGTGACAGTAACCTATCTATCTGCAGGGCTGGGGTGATATGCTGGTCCTGGTGACAGTAACCTATCTATCTGCAGGGCTGGGGTGATATGCTGGTTCTGGTGACACTGACCTATCTATCTGCAGGGCTGTGGTGATATGCTGGGTCTGGTGACAGTAACCTATCTATCTCCAGGGCTGGGGTGATATACTGGCTCTGGTGACAATAACCTATCTATCTCCAGGGCTGGGGTGATATGCTGGTTCTGGTGACACTAACCTATCTATCTGCGGGGCTGGGGTGATATGCTGGTTCTGGTGGCACTAACCTATCTATCTGCAGGGCTGGGGTGACATGCTGGTTCTGGTGACACTAACCTATCTATCTGCAGGGCTGGGATGATATACTGGTTCTGGTGGCAGTAACCTATCTATCTGCAGGGCTGGGGTGACATGCTGGTTCTGGTGACACTAACCTATCTATCTGCAGGGCTCTGGTGATATATTGGATCTAGTGACAGTAACCTATCTATCTGCAGGGCTGAGGTGATATCCTGGTTCTGGTGAAACTATCCTATCTATCTGCAGGGCTGGGGTGATATGCTGGTTCTGGTGACACTATCCAAGAATCAAAAAGATTAATTTATAATGTCTACATATTTATACTCAATTCTAATTGATTTATTTAAATGTTTACAACAGGTCCACTATACGAAGATAAGTTTCTTCATCAATGGACCTGAAGAACATCTAACACCATTTGACACAAGATTTCTTATTGATCCCATTTATGAGCCTTCCACCTGGAGTTTACTACGGCTTGGACAAAGTATAAATGGTATGTGTACTCCTGAGTCTATTATAGTCAAATGCATTTTACTTTCTAGATCCTGGTAGGGTTACAACAGGACCACCCCATCTGGCCTCATGTAGCTGCACAGATTATACATTGTCTAGTGCAGTGTAGGAGTTAATCCATGTTTTCTAAATCAGAGGTGACCTTCTACTCACAAGGCAGAATGCTCCTTTATCTGTGGGGTTCTCTGATACTTCATATGCTGGTCATGTCACAAAGAGGGGCATGGTCAGCACATTGGCATGCTCACAAAAGGGGTTGCCATGGGGGTATGGCCAGAGGTGTATTCACAAACATTTGCAAGTATGGGTTCATTTCAGCATCCTATGCAGGGAAATGGTAAATGTGGTGGTGGTTTAGGTAAAAGTTAAGATTACTGCCAGGATCCCTGGTGGTCTTGGGCACTAAAGGAGTCAATGGTTATATTCAGTATAGGACTACCCCGCCTCAGGTGGACACAGACTCTAGAAGAGGGCTCCTAAATTTAAAGGGTACTATGTTTTTTTCCTAGAAGTGGTTGGAAATTGGGTCCCCCCAGAGTAATATTACCTACTGGGTTCATCAGTCCAGACCATAGAAATGGTCATGAACTTTGAAAGGGTCAATGTTTGCAACCTTGGTGGTCTAGGTCAATGATGGGGCCAATGTCTATCTTCTTGGTGGTGCAGGACCAAAAGAGAACTCTGGCTACTTAGTGGAGTCTTTCACCAAATATAACAAATATCTATTTTTGAAGGGGCAGCACTTATTTGAAAGAGAACTCGTCCTTTGTTTCCGGGTTCCTCGAGGATTCTCGTGTTTGTATCACAATAGTTTTCTATTGTAGGCGTATGATTAATTGAAATCTAAATGCTATCAAGCACGTTGTAGACACTCAGAATTGGAGAACACTTTTTAGTCTTTATGTTACGTCTTTAAAGAACAATTGTACCTATCTCTTCTGTAATTGAAGGTGGCAGCTGGAGCGGCTCATTACTTCAGCCTAATGAGGCAGCCTCCATACCACCTTGCTAATCAGAATAAAGGATGGTACAAGACGTTCTTCAGAGAAAATATGAATCTTACTTTTAGAGTAAAGAATGAGGCTCTGCGATCATTAGCGACTACCACAAGGCCATGACACAGAAGCATCTAGGAGCCTCTAATTCTTGGACGGGCCACTTTCAAGAACCTTAAGAACCATGTTTTGTATGTCTCTAGGTTCAGGCCAGTTTGTTGGAAGGATGCAAGATTTCCGGTTGTATCAGGAGGCCCTTACAAACAGGTAAAGAGTAACAATCAATAAAATAAGCCTTCTACATTTTTGGAAGCCATTTTGAAACATAAAACCTCAAAAAATTTTCTGAGTATGCTGCATGGATGAAGTTGCCGGAACGGGGCATTGTCAACCCAATATAATATCTCCTAAAATAATGTCTAAAGGGGTTTAGAGGGCAAAAGTATTGACCTGTCCTAAAAACAGGTCACTGATATGAGATCTGTGGGGATTAGAGATCCGGTGTGGATGATCTATCCTTAGAATAGATAATATTTTACCCTGGAAAACCCCTTTAAAGTAGCTCCAAACTTAGGGAATGAAAGGCTTGTCCAGTTTAATAGGGTTAGCAGCGGTGAACTCCCATTTAGAAGCTTCATCTGTAGGTGGACGGCAGTTAGGAAGACTAAGAAAGACTCTTACTTTGGAGGCCCAGTTAGACATACAACTTTTGATGGACTCCATTCAAGGGGGTTTACTGCAAATTAAAATATCCTACATGATAGTAGATGAGTGTCTGATCACGTGGGATCTGACCAGTGAGACCCAAACCAATAAGGAGAGGTTGTGCGTCCATCAATTTAAAAGAAGAACGCTATTCCATTGACTTTTATGGTCAGCCCAAATTGAATAGACCGCCACTCCATCTAGCTGGAGAACTTTGGACCCCTGTTCCCAATATTAGTGGACCACCACTGATCAGAAATCCCATATTTTATTGATAGTGGATAAGCTTTATTCATGGTATAGGATATGCCATGTGGTGGTGGGACATCTATAGGACCTTTTTACCCAGCATGATGACGAAGTGAATAAATTTATGGATATTCCATGGACCTCATTGTTGTCCATCATTAGACAGATCTGTGTAATATTACCCAATGATCTGTTGGTTCTTTGGTTCCTATTACAGAACAGAAGAACAGATTATACATTGCATATCTGAACCCAACCTAAATGGTCTATTGGGCAAACTGGCCTACATGAACCCCAATGACTAATCTACTTTATAACATCAGTCTACGGTGGGGTCATTGAGAACCATCCTGCTCATCTCTTGTCACCTCTAAACTCTCAAGTTCTTTAATTACAAGATCCATTGATCTCAATTCACCTTCTTATCAGTTATTCATTTCTATCAGTCTAGATTTACTTCTTGGATAACCTTGCTTTGCTTTTCAACAGAGAAATATTGGAAGTGTTTTCCGAGAAGTTTCTTCAAGTGCCCATTCAGTCAGAATGCAGATGTCCTAGCAGCCACCCACGTCTTCACCTCCTGGATGGAAGGTTCTGCTTTCCAAACGGGGTTCACAACACAACGAAAGACAAAGTTTTAAGGCTTAATAAAGACGCACACCCAGTGTCTTACATGAATGACAATGATCTTCAGACAACATGGATTTCTTCTATTTTATCTGCATCACACTTTGATGAAGGCCTAAATATTACTCTGGATTTGACCAATGGACAATATCAGGTGAAATATAATTCCAATAATATATGTCTTACACAGTATGTATCAGAACTTCTTTTTTTTTTTCAATTTTTTGTTACTATTTTCAAATTGGAAATTTCTTGGTTTTCACAATGGTCACCAGAGAAAACACAATATACTAACAGTTCCTGTTTTCTATAGCTCACTTTTCAGCTTTGCTGTGTAGACTGGGATGGAAGAAGCAGAGTCATCTCATTTTTAGGGCAAACCTCAAGAGTAGACCAGTGACCCCAGTGGATAATAGTGATTCAAGGGTGGTGAACACAAAAAGTTTAGGATTCTCCAAAACCCAATTTTTTTTTGAGAATTGGTAAGGAACCTGCTTTATTATGAACCACTTTATTCATTATTAGCAAAGCATAGGTAGGATATTGAGATCTATATGTCTCTATGCTGTCATTTACTCGTCTCTGGGGAATATCTGTACTACATACTAACCCTTGAGGCTATAATTGCCTAGAGACATTTTATTGTCAATTGACCATCATTCATTGCAGCTGCCATAAAGCGCACACACTGTGCTACACAGGAAATGCATGAAGGAAGTGTGCACCTCCAATATGGCCGCCCTCAGGGAAGTTTTTAACAATCAAAAAAAATAGCTATAAGATTTTAGGAAATAAATGATACATAAATTCCATCCTTCACTCATTTGCGGCATATAGATTTTCCATGGGGTACTCTTTGGGCCTTCTGGCTGACATCACATGCCCTAGGGGACCAATGAGGTTTGTGATTGGGCCACAGTAGTCACATTGAGTGCACCGATGTCATGATTCTTTAACCCGGGGTGCATAACATCAAAATTCTGGAAGAGACCACAAGAGAACCCAGAGGAAGCCCTGTACACCACAAGGGATGTAG
The DNA here is from genome assembly GCF_031893055.1 of Leptodactylus fuscus. NCBI lineage: Eukaryota > Metazoa > Chordata > Amphibia > Anura > Leptodactylidae > Leptodactylus > Leptodactylus fuscus. The sequence goes on along the minus strand of NC_134267.1, from coordinate 16,934,824 downwards.
CATCTCGGGTGTAGCAGAGCTCAGCGCACAGCCAGCTCTGCTACATCTCCGGTGTAGCAGAGCTCAGCGCACGGCCAGCCCTGCCACTTCTCTGGTGTAGCAGAGCTTTGCGCTCAACACTGCTACATCTGAGATCGGACCAGAATGGAGATTGCTGTGGACCAATCTTAGACTCCGCCTCCTCCGGCAGAACCAGCGTTTATTGGCCGAATGCTGTACTCTGTATGGCATTCGGCCAATCAACGCTGGTCAATGCATTCCTATGGGAAAAAGTCAGCTCCCGCATATTGCAAGCTGACAGGGATCCTGACGAGATAGTGGCATAATACAGGTACTTGGGCTTGTTAGATGCCCCCAGGCATGCTTCCCCTACTGTCCCAGTTGCATTCCAGGGTGTTGGCATCATTTCCTGGGGTATCAGAGTGGACTTGGTGACTCTCCTGAGTCGAAGTGTGGCTTCCCCTGAAACAAAGCATTTTTCCCATAGACTATAATGGGGTTCGATATTCGTTCGAATAGTCGAATATTGAGGGGCTATTGGAAACGAATATCGAATCTCGAATATTTCACTGTTCACTGTTTAAGTATTTTTGACCAATCCTGAGGATAGACCATAAAGAGCTTAACCCCTGACTACCCCTTTACTGATGACTCATATATTACATAGTAACCGTAATACTTTATACTTACTCCCGTCTCAATAAGAGACAGATCAACAAACTGGTCCTACAATTTGTACCGAAATATTCAGTCTCCAAACCCGGATGTCAACAATATCTTATTTGTCTTCCATCATTCATAAAGTTCATTACATGGAACCTGTAAATTGGATATCCTCCTGTGCTTGTTCTGTAATTCCGCTTCCCTTTTATGGTTCCTGCAGATTAATAGCCTCCGAAGCTAAATACTTTATCTTTCAACTCCCTCTTCTTCTGTATATATCCCTATAGTGATTATGATGTATGCTCATAATTATCTTGACTAGTGTTCTTATAATTCTTAGCTAATTAGTGTCGCTGAATGCTGCACCGGCAAAGTCAACAATGGTTCTAGTCGGCATCCTATGAATATACAGTATAACTATTCAATGCCACCGACTCTACAGGATCTCTTACAAACATCTGCTTACAGACTACTTCTGCCGCTACATACTTGGGTATAAAACAGATTACAGTGAATAGATTACATCTCCGACAGCATTTATTAAAGGGAATAGTCAAAAATGCCTAATTTTTACGGAAACTGGGCCCTACAAGAGAGGCCCAGGGGTATCAATAACGGAGAGTGCTATAGAAACTAACTAAATTTGCACCCTACACTAATTCTTTATTTATTTAGTACAAATTTTTGTTATTTTATGATTGCAGATTTTATTCTATTTTCTGCACATGATTATGGGGGCGGCCATCTTGCCTGAACTTCTTCTCTGTTCTGTTAACAGCATTTAGTGATCTGCTTTACAGCACAGTCATGGCCATAGGCAGCGATAGCCTGGAGCCGACTTATTGAGGTCTATGGGAGAAAGTTGTAGACGTGTTCTGTGCAAGGAGGGGGAGGAGATAAGATGTGACATCATCTATTGTCAGTATTGATGTAATGCTGGTCGTGGTATCTACAGAGATGATTGCTGCAAAGAAAAACGTGTTCTCAATTTTTTTGGTGTCTGTTTGAAGGAGGAGCTTTATGTAGGGTCACACCACCCACGAGGAACAAGGATCAACTTGAGTAGACAACTTTTATTAGCACAAATTTCTAGCAAATGCATTACCTGTCTCTAGGATTAAGAAAAGAGTCGGAGGAGAAGGTAATTGCTTAGGTCACCATTGAGGAAGGAAGGGTAGGAAGAGTTGGTGATAGCTTAGGTCACCATTAAGGCAGGGGTGAACTTACCCCTTTCGCCGCCCGAGGCGAACTACAGAAAGCCGCCCCCCCCCCCCCCGCCGGGAGGAGGGGGGCATAGTGGAGTGGAGGGGGCGGGGATAGCGAAGGGGGCGGGGCTTACCGCCGTTAGCAGGCAGAGAGCAGGCACGGACCTGCTCTCTGTCTGAGCGTGAGGGGAGGCTGCCGGAGCAGCGCTGCTCCAGTGGCCTCCCCAAACCACCGCTCGGTGCTAAGCCAGTCCAGGACAGCTTGTCCTGGACTGGCTTAGGTAACCAAAAATGCCGCCCTCCCTGAGGCCCTGGCATAGCGCCGCCTGAAGCGCTCGCTTCAGGTCGCCTCATGGGAGGTGCGGCACTGCATTAAGGAAGGAAGGGCAGGAGGAGTAGGTGATCACCTAGTTCACAATTTCCAGGTATTGTGGAAAATTACACAAAAACAAAATTTTGATATGCCTGTTTTGTGATTTGCAGCAAATAAGTGAAATGTAGACTCTGGAAATTCAATAAATTTTTTGCTTCTTAAATATTTTCCATAATTTTTAATTTTCGTTTCACCCTTTATATGATTTTAGAGAAGAATTTCGATTCCTGCTATTTGGATACAAAGAATTTAACAGAGAGAAAACCTTTATTTTTTGGAATTTCCAATTACATGGTGAATTAAATCTCCCATAGGCCTTGGGTTATGTTCAAGCCATATAAATGCCTGATCACCCACTGGGACAATATTCTTTATTATTCACTTTTGCCTTATATAGTCAGTAACGCATTGAGAACAGACTTTGTATTGTATTGCCAACATCTGCTCTGCTCACAGAATCTTTATTTTCAATGAAGGTTTTGTTTGTGCATTCTGTACAAAAATACAACCAAAATTTCAAAAATTGATTTTGGCTGTGATTTTTTTTTTTTTAATTTCTAAATGGATATGTGAATATGATGCAATCAATAATGAACCAAATGTTTCTAGATTCCTTAACAGGGTCAAGACAAAGAAGGCAAGATCAATCGACTCCATGTGTTTTATTTTATTTTTTTGCTTTTTTTCTTTCTTTGCCATTGATTGAATCTCCTTACCCTTTAAGTCTTATTCACATGAGTTTTTAGAACACATCGATTTTAATGTGCCCTTTTCCATAACCTGGCACCTCTGCCAAACAGCTGCTATGAAGAGGTTGCGGTACTCAGGCTAGTTTAGGCTCAGTCCCATTCAATTGAAATTGACCTAGCTGCAATACCAAGCACAACCACTATACAATGTACGGCGCTATGCCTAATGTTCCAATTCAATGGATTAAGGTAGAATATGTTCTACAAAAAAATCTCAAAAATAAAGTTCCTAAAATTATTTTTTCTTCATTTATTTTTTTTAGATATTTTACGTCACTCTTCAGTTTTACAGCCCAATGCCGAAGGTTTTAAAAATCCAAAGGAAAAAAAACAGGAATTCCCTTTGGAAAGATTGGCAGTATTTTGCAAGCGATTGTGAGGACCTTGGAATGGAAAATAATGGCTTTTTAGAAGACCCAAGTTCTGTGAATTGTCTTCAGTTCCCCAGGTACAAAGACAATGGATTATCTGCAATTTTTGATTATAAAAATCTAACAATTTTATGTTATGTTTAGGGTTGAGCGATCGGGATTGGAAAAGATCGGATTCTGATCGGCGATCGAGTAAATTTCACGATCGCGATCAGAATGCCGATCCCGATTTTTCCAGTGGGATCAAGGTCAGAGGTTATCTCAAGATTGGCTCAACCCTAAAAGTGACTTTTCCCATAGAGAAGCATTGACTAGGGTTGCATTATTAATTCTTATATTAGATTGTTGTTATTTTTTGATGATTTATGTCTCACTGTAACGTCTATTCTCAGAAACACTCCCTATTCTAATGGAAATGTTACCCTGAGCCTTCTGACTCCAGAACCGAACCATCGTCCTGGATACAATGATTTTTATAAAAACCGGGATCTTCAGGAGTTTGTTAAAGCCTCTCTAGTGAGGATTCAATTAACTGGTCAATATTACACACTGGAGTCTAATGTGAGTTTCCGGCATCGGTATTACGGAATCAGCGAAATTACCATCAGTGGAAGGTAAGGTCGTGTTATATATTTAGCAACGATCTGTTTTTAGGATACACTTTAAAGGAACACAACAATTATTGGATTTTGACTTTTCATATTATCTGAAAGACCATCTCCTCCATACTTGTCTACTCACAGTGCCTTTCCTTCTTCAATGAGTCACATGATTATGGTGTGACTTCTTTTTTTTCTAGCATGGGTTCCTAAGCAAACAGGAGGTCTCCTTCCTTTGCCTGTGACCTCAGATTCATCAAAATCCCACCACCTCTATCACATACTGCACACAGTACTTCACTCTCGGATCAGGTCACCATTCAGAGGAGTATCATGAAATTCCTGGGCCCCAGTGGAAAATCTATACCAGACCCTTCGACTGTAATGTATCATTTATTCTACTGGTACTGCTATACTTCTCATATTTTAGGGCACACTTTAGAGAAACATTCAAATTATTGCTTTTTGACTTTTCATTTTATCTGAAAGACCATCTCCTCCTTACTTGTCTACTCACAGTGCCTTTCTGTCTTCAATAAGTCACATGATCACAATGTGACTTCTTTTTTCTAGCATGGGTTCCTGTGCAAACAGGAGGTCTCTTTTCTTGGCCTGTAGACACTATTGAAAACCACCCTGTGATCTCAGATTCATCAAAATCCTACCACCTCTATCACATACTGCTCACCGTTCTTCACTCTTGTATCAGGTCACCATGCCCCATTCAGAGGAGTAACATGAAATTCCTGGGCCCCAGTGGAAAATCTGTACCGAAGCCTTCAACAGTATTGTATCGTTTATTCTACTGGCACTCCTATACTCCTCATATTTTAGGGCACACTTTAAAGGAACACTCCAATTTTGCTTTTTGACTTTTCATATTATCTGAAAGACCATCTCCTCCATACTTGTCTACTCACAGTGCCTTTCTGTCTTCAATAAGTCACATGATCAAGGTGTGACTTCTTTTTTCTAGCATGGGTTCCTATGCAAACAGGAGGTCTCTTTCCTTTGTCTGTAGACACTATTGAGCCTGTGAGCTTAGATTCATCAAAATCCTACCACCTCTATCGCATACTGCCCACAGTTCTTCTCTCTCGGATCAGGTCACCATGCCCCATTCAGAGGAGTAAAAATATGGATAGTATCCAAAGTTCTATGGATCGGTAACGCGCTCACTCGGGAAAGATTAGTGAAAGGATATGTTGGAAATAAAACACTTTATTCGAATTCAGATTACGCGTTTCAGGGTATAGAAGTCAAGTATAAAGCTTCACCCCTTCATCACATCCCTTGCTAGCGAGCCGAATAGCATGCAGTGGACACTTTGGATACTATCCATATTTTTACTGTATCGACCTCGAATTGCAATTGGATGCGCTGCCACCACTGCTCGGTTGTCCACAGGCACAATTGTGCAGGTGTGTTGTGAACCTCATCTGCATCTGTATCCTGGAGTGGCGCGGTTCCCTTGAAGAATTCGTTTTTTTTACTATTTTTTAATATCATTCAGAGAAGTCACATGAAATTCTTGGGCCCAGTGCCAAATCTGTACTGGGCCCTTCAACTGTATTGTATCATTTATTCTACTGGTACTCCTATACTGTATCCTTTGCACCCCATGAAGCTATGTCCCTGCCCCTTTATCTTCTCCAGTGTTATCATATGCAGTTGGTGCTGCTTTAGAAGGATCTTTGGTGACACTATCCTCATAGTCTAAGGTCTAGGAAGACTGTTTTGCAGAAAAAGTAAACAAACATGGGCCCAGGTACTAGACAGGCATCAGCAATAGCGGAATCTACTTCCATGACTACTTTGCATAGCTAAAAAAAATGCTGGAGTGTTGTCTCAAACCTTTGGATCTTGTCTATTGCTTGACTGCCTGGGGTAGCGCATTCCACAAAACTGGTGCAGCACGAGGAAAGTCTAAGAGAGAGAAGTGGGAAACTTTGATGATATTAGTTTTAGCTTTTCTCCCACGGGTAGGGCGGTAGAAAGAGACAAGGGAGGTGCTATAGGGACATGCAGCACTGCAGAGAATATTAAGGATAAAAATAAAAAAAATATTTATTTTTGGAGGTAAAAGTCCTTCTGCCCTGATCGAGGTATATAGATACAGGTCTAGGGCCAAACAGGTGAAGAAAAAACTAGCTACTATCTAGATAAGAGATAAAGCGTGCTGTATGGGCTTCATTTCACCAGGAAAACGTAGCCAAGTCGAAAATAATAATTTGCAAATTATTTTATTATCGACTGAAGGACGTGGATTACAGAATATCCGCACTTCACTAAACGAGAGGAGCATTTTGCAGCTAGTTTAATTATATTTCCTTCTAATGGATGTTTTACTTAGCCTGTACTCTCGACACATTAGAGGCTCCATAAAAGTTGCTTGATTACACCGTCATTGTCAGGGAAATGTCACCACTGACTGCAGATAACTAGTTCATTTTCTGTTGCAGATGTAATTGCCATGGGCATGCTAATTCCTGCGATACAAGTGTTTCACCTTACAAGTGCCTATGTGACACGAGGAGCTTCACCGATGGGGATAAAGTAAGACTTTCAATTTTTCTGTTTTGGAACATTTTTATAATTAGTGACACAGAAGAGAACCGGAAAAAGTTTCCATTTACAGAACTTTTCAAGACCGCTATAAGCTTAGACCTTGGTGTTCATGTGATGTTTTCAGGCGCCTCCGGGTCATATTTGTGTTATTTTTCGAGACAACATGAAGTTATTTTACTGTGATGGGAAAAAAGTTTTCACCCCTTTTCTATCTCTACTATTCAATAAAATGGACAATTTACAGTTGGAAAGCCTCAACTAATAGTGAGGGATCCGCCATTATTGGACTTGTATCTACTGACTTGGGTAGAGACAGTGTCTGCGGAGTGTCTCTCTGGCTGTGGAGGACCTGGCACATCTGTGCATTACATGATTTCAATAGAAACTGTGTAATGCTTTATTCCCCCTGTGGAGGCGCTGCAGAAGAATTGATCACTTACTGATCACATAAGCAGGGTGCTCTGTTTGAAGCAGTAAAAAGCAAAGCAGGACTCTTAGTAGAGACAGTCACCCCCAAACAGGATCTACTTGAATCAGTGTGTATATAGATAAGAAGGACTCTCTGTATCTCCAAGGAGTCCTGATTTTACTCGATATACCCTATATATACTAAACCTATATATCATAATAATAATAATACATTTTATTTATATAGCGCCAACATATTCCGCAGCACTGTACAATTTATAGGGTTCAGATACAGACATATATAACAAAGAACGTCATTTCACACAATGGGACTGAGGGCCCTGCTCAAAAGAGCTTACAATCTATGAGGTAGAGGGGGTGACACAAGAGGTAGCAGGGGCGGCATTGCTTATACAGTGTTCAGACAATTTTGTGCATTAGGAATTGTGATAGGCCTGTCTGAAAAGATGTGTCTTTAGTTTGCGTTTGAAACTGTAGAAGTTGGGAGTTAATCTGATTGTCCGGGGTAGAGCATTCCAGAGAAGTGGTGCAGCTCGGGAGAAGTCTTGTATACGAGCGGGGGAGGTTCTGATGATAGAGGAGGTAAGTGTTAGGTCATTGAGTGAGCGGAGAACACGGGTTGGGCGGTAGACAGAGATGAGGGAAGAAATGTAGGGAGGTGCGGCATTATGGAGAGCCTTGTGGATGAGAGTGATAACTTTATATTTTATTCTATAATGAATAGGCAGCCAATGTAGTGACTGGCACAGATCGGAGGCATCGCTGTAGCGTCTAGCCTGATAGATGAGCCTGGCTGCTGCATTCAGAATAGATTGTAGAGGAGAGAGTTTAGTGAGGGGAAGAACGATTAGTAAGGAGTTACAGAAGTCAAGGCGAGAATGAATCAGAGAGACAATAAGTGTCTTTAGTATATCTCTGGTAAGGAAAGGGCGTATTCTGGAGATGTTTTTGAGGTGGAGGTGACATGAACGTGCGAGTGATTCAATATGAGGGGTGAAGGAAAGGTCTGCGTCAAATATGACCCCAAGGCAGCGGGCATGCTGCCTAGGAGTTATAGTAAGGCCTGAGACTACAATGGATATATCAGGGACAGATCTGTTAGATGGTGGAAACAGTAGTAGTTCAGTCTTAGAGAGATTTAGTTTCAGATAGAGCGAGGACATGATATTAGAGACAGCAGAGAGACAGTCACTGGTGTTCTGTATGAGTGCAGGGGTGATGTCACGGGAAGATGTGTATAATTGGGTGTCATCAGCATAAAGATGGTACCTGAAGCCAAATCTGGCGATGGTTTGTCCAATGGGGGCTGTGTAGAGAGAAAAGAGCAGGGGGCCGAGGACTGAGCCCTGAGGAACCCCAACAGCAAGGGAAAGAGGGGAGGAAACAGAGGCCGCGAATGATACACTGAAAGTGCGGAGAGCGCAGTGTCATTGAGGCCGACTGAGCGGAGCATAGTGAGGTTTATCTATTTATTTACAACTTCTTTCCCTCTATGTGACCTGCTGGGGGAGTAGCATACCAACCAGGGACAGAAATAGACTTGACAGGCTGGTTAGAAGGGCCAGCTCTGTCCTGGGGAGCCCCCTGGACCCGGTACAGGTGGTGGGTGACAGAAGGACACTGTCTGTGGTGACCTCCATGCTGGAGAACAAATCCCACCCCATGTATGATACCATGATAGCACTGGGCAGTACTGTCAGTGACCCCAAGTGTGAGAAGGAGCTATCGCAGGTCCTTCCTTCCAACCGCGACCAGGCTGTATAATCTACATCAGGCTAAGCGAAGATCACTCCGCACAGAGAACTAAATGATCCTGAAGTCTTTCTTTTTCCTCCTAGTTGCTATGACTCCTAGTCTGAGATGAGCGAGTAGTATTTGATCAAGTAGATATTCGATGGAATACTACGGTAATTGAAATATTCGTACTCGATCAAATACTACTAAATATTCGATTCAGAACCAGCGTTGATTGGCCAAATGCTATACAGTGTGTAGCATTCGGCAAATCAACGCTGGTTCCGCAGCAGGCTGGTCCTTGTTAGGAGAGCTGGCAGCTTTCTGTTACAAGGGAGCTTACTTTTTCTCATAGGAATGAATTGACCAGCGTTGATTGGCCAGTGTACAGCATTCGGCCAATCAACGCTGGTTCTGCCGGAGGCTCGTCTGTGAGGAGGCGGAGTCTAAGATTGGACCACAGCAGTCTCCATTGTCGATTGACTTTCTTCCCCTATTATACCTTCAAAGAAACCACCAGCGTTTCCATAGGTGTAATTTAGATGTTGCGATTTTGTAAATTTTTCTGCCTTGTGTGGATGGGATTAGCCCGAACCCCTTTAACTTTTCAGGACCTGTAAAGCGTTTTTTGCCATGGCGTTATGCAACGTAGAGCCCCAACCTTAAGGTGAAAGAAGACACATCGGACGTTGCGGTGAATAAATTCTCCTACCTACCAATGATTTCCAATAACCCATCCTATCACCTTTATCTAGAATAAATTAAAATTTCCCAGATAAACCTGGGCTCTCCGTGGCTCTAAATTCTCCCCCGCTCATCAAACACTAGAAGCAATCTTTCCCGACTTGATAACAATAAGTGGGATTCCAGACTTTCATTAGCCGCGCCGGCTGGATCAAATTAATTGAGAGAGATTTTTCGTAAAAACCCACACACGCACCTTTCTGGAAATAACAAGCAAATTGTTTTATTGTTACATTAAATTTTAATATTACGTTTCCAGTGTCTCCTTTTCGGCGGAAGCAAATTAAATAAATCTTTTGATATAAAGACATATCTTTTTACTGCTCGGAAAATTGCCTTAATCATTTAAACGCGGCGCCCTCCCGCCGCTAATATTTTTCATGCCTTTTAGATTTTCTGCAGGCAGGTATATCTTGTTTTGCAGGCGGCCAGGTTAGTGTTGTTTCTTATCTTTCCGCTCTTTTATGTCTTCTTATAATATAATTATCAGGACGCCGCATTACATGGCAAATTTGTATTGACTAAATTTTACTTTTTGGAATGAAATGACTTCTTTTTTTTTTTTTTTCCTTTTTATTATTTAATATTCTGACTTCAAAGCCATCGCATATTCATTTCCTCTAAATGAGATATATGTTTGAGTTTTTTTGCTGCATGTGATAAAAAGGTGAAACTCAGATGAAATTTGCAGAATTTCCATTGAAGTCATAAATAGAGATGAGCGAGTAGGTATTTGATCGAATACTACGGTATTCAAAATACTCGTACTCGATTGAGTACCACTCGCTATTCAAATGGAAAAGTTCGATGCAGAACCAACATTGATTGGCCGAATGCTATACAGTCGGCCAATCAACGCTGGTTCTTCTCCTACATTTAGAAGTCTTCTCCGTTGCAGCTTCCCCGCGGTGTCTTCCGGCTCTGAATTCACTCTGCTAGGCATCGGGCCTGGGCAGAGCCGACTGCGCATGCCCGCTTGTAGTGCGGACATGTGCAGTCGGCTCTGCCCAGGTCCGATGCCAGGCAGAGTGAATTCAGAGCCGGAAGACACCGCGGGGAAGCTGCAACGGAAAAGACTTCTAAAGGTAGGAGAAGAACCAGCGTTGATTGGCCGACTGTATAGCATTCGGCCAATCAATGTTGGTTCTGCATCGAACTTTTCCATTCGAACAGCGAGTGGTACTCAATCGAGTACGAGTATTTCGAATACCGTAATATTCTATCGAATACCTACTCGATCGAGTACTACTCGCTCATCTCTATTTATGACTTCAATGAAAATTCTGCAAATTTCATCTGAATTTCACCTTTTTATCACATGCAGCAAAAAAAACCATATATCTCATTTAGAGGAAATGAATATGCGACGGCTTTGAAGTCAGAATATTAAATAATAAAAAGGAAAAAAAAAAAAAAAAGAAGTCATGTTATTCCAAAAAGTAAAATTTAGTCAATACAAATTTGCCATGTAATGCAGCGTCCTGATAATTATAAAGAAAAGATTGTTTGGGAAAGGTGGGGCCTAGAGAAAAAATCCCAACACTCCTAGAATCGGTGGCTTTGCATGGTCAGTTGGGCGATCTTGGGTTGGTACAGATATTCTGGGACCACCCACTTGACAATAGAGAGAATAATTGTTCAGAAACTAAAAGAAAAGTTTGCTTGAGAATGGTGGAGCTAGAGAAAAAAACTCCAACTTTGCCGGAAATGGTGGATTTGTATTGTCAAGTGGGCGATCTTGGGTTTGTACAGATATTCTGGGACCACCTACTTGCCAATAGAGAGAATAATTTTTCTGAAATTAAAAGAAATTATTGCTTGAGAAAGGTGGGGGCTAGAGAAAAAATTCCAACAGTCCTGGAATCAGTGGCTTTGTATGGTCAGGTGGGCGATCTTGAGTTGATATAGATATTCTGGGACCACCCACTTGACAATAGAGAGAATAATTGTTCTGAAACTAAAAGAGAAGTTTGATTGGGAACAGTGGGGGCTAGAGAAAAGAATCCAACTGTGCTGGAAATGGTGGAAATCTTGGGTTGGTACAGATATTATGGGACCGCCCACTTTATAATAGAGAGAATAATTGTTTTATAACTAAAAGCAAAGATTAATCGGGAACTGTAGGGGCTAGAGAAATTGTACTGGAATTGGTGGCTGGGTTGGCACAAATATTCTGGGACCACCCACTTGACAATAGTGAGAATAATTGTTCTGAAACTAAAAGTAAAGATTGTTTGGGGAAAGTGGGGGCTAGAGAAAAAATCCCAACAGTCCTAGAATTGGAGAGAATAATTGTTCTGAAATTAAAAGTAAAGATTTGTTTGGGAAGGGTGGGGGCTAGAGAAAAAATCCCAACAGTTCTAGAATGGTCAGGTGGGCAATCTTTGGTTGGTACAGATATTCTGGGGTTGCCCACTTGACAATATAGAGAATAATAGTTCTAAAACTAAAAGCAAATATTGCTTGGGAATGGTGGGGGCTAGAGAACAAATTCCAACAATCTTATAATTGGTGGCTTTGTATGGTCAGGTAGGCGATTTTGGGTTGGTACAGATATTCTGGGACTACTCACTTGACAATAGAGACAATAATTGTTCTCAAACTAAAAGAAAAAATTACTTGGGGATGGTGGGGGCTAGAGAAAAAAAAAAACAGTCCTAGAATTGGTGCCTTTGAATGGTCAGGTGGGCAATCTTGGGTTGGTACAGATATTCGGGGATTGCCCACTTGACAATATAGAGAATAATTGTTCTAAAACTAAAAGCAAAGATTGCTTAGGAATGGTGGGGTCTAGAGAAAAAAGTACAACTGTGCCGAAATCGGTGGCTGGGTTGGCACAGATATTCTGGGACCACCCACTTGACAGTAGAGGAAATAATTGTTCTGTAACTAAAAGAAAAGATTGTTTGGGATAGGTGGGATACTAGAGAAAAAATTCCAACGATCCTGGAATTGGTGGCTTTGTATGGTCAGGTGGGTGATCTTGGGTTGGTACAGATATTCTGGGACCGCCCACTTGACGATAGAGAGAATAATTGTTGTATAACTAAAAGCAAAGATTGCTTGGGAACAGTGAGGGCTAGAGAAAAAATTCCAACAATCTTAGAATTGGTAGCTTTGTATGGTCAGGTGGGTGATCTTGGGTTGGTACAGATATTCTGGGACCGTCCACTTGACGATAGAGAGAATAATTGTTCTATAACTAAAAGCAAAGATTACTTGGGAACGGTGGGAGCTAGAGAAAAAATTCCAACTGTGCCTAAGTCGGTGAAACGGCACCTAGAATTGGAGTAGATGGAAATGGCATAAGGTCCCCTTTAACACTTTGTCCACCTGTACCGTACTGTAAATTATCCCAAATTTTCAGGACACATTCTCTACAACTCTTCAGCGTGTGATTTCACCCTTAAGGCGCCCAAACACGAAACCCAGCCCAATATAATTTTCTAATAAAGCCAGTCCATCAGATAAGTTTCTCGCTAAGACATTAACCTAATCAGAGAATCAGAGGAAAGCTACAACTTTCTACACCGGTCTCCAATTTTCTTTCACAAGCCTTATCTTTATAACCAATTTGTATTCACAGTCTCTCTCGAAATTGATTGCCAATGCATTGGTAAGGCTTTGTAAATTGAATAGAAAATGAATTGGCAAGAAAAGTTAATATCAGGGGTACTCGCCAGTAAATCATTAGCCAACTGGTGGAAATGTCAGGTTCACATGCCATTCATATTAAAGCTACTCATGAATATTAACATTTTTTTGTGTTTGATATATATGGTATTACGGATTAGAACATTTTTCTACAAACGGAGTAGGGGCATAATTGATATATATCATCATCCTATGAATTATTAATAGATAAGTATCTTAATGATGTCAGTATAGTGTATCCCCTGCACTTCCTTAGGAATCTAATTTACTGCCGTTCTGCCAGGATCTTTAGAATAGAAAACAGCTTTTAAGATGGTTCTTAAAGGACCTTCCTCCGCCGGCACAACAGGAGAGAGAAGACACTTTATTCATTCTAGTTTGCTAGAGGGTTTCAGAACATAAACACAGTAATCTGATTCAATTACCGAGCAAATGAGAATATTACAGAATATTGGTTCGACATGGTATTTAAAGAACTGCAAGCTGACATTTCTGTGCCATGCAAATGGAGTGCGAGATGGGTATTAGGCAGGGGCGTAGCAATGGGGAGTCGGAAGTATTCTTAGGGGGTTGGAGGGCTCACGAGTGGACGCCAGTGTTATAAGTGGCACGGGGTAGTTTGGAAGCTCTATTGCAGATTTTGCTTTGGGACACATTATTTTGTATTTTGTATTTTGTATATGTACTGTATATAGCGAAGACTTTTAACCTGACCGGAGACCTCAGTTGTGGCATTTGACTTTATTAACTACTTGCCGACCTCTCGTTGACTTTATGGGTCCGGGTAGTCTGTGATTAAGGTTATCACCATCCTGCCTTCCCAATAGCTGTATATTCAGATCTCAATGAGCGCTGCATGTATATATAGCTATAAGGAGCCACGACAATGAGTTCCACCAGACTTTTGATGTGTGGTCAGCTCTGTAGTGTATACCACAACTATACTATCTATCTATCTATCTATCTATCTATCTATCTATCTATCTATCTATCTATCTAATCTATCCATCTCCATCATATCTATCTATCTATCTATCTATCTATCTATCTATCTATCTATCTATTTCATCTCTATCTACATCATACCTATCCATCTCCTATCTATCTATCTATCTATCTATCTATCTATCTATCTATCTATCTATCTATTTCATCTCTATCTACATCATACCTATCCATCTCCTATCTATCTATCTATCTATCTATCTATCTATCTATCTATCTATCCATCTCCATCATATCTATCCATCTCCATCATATCTATCTATCTATCTATCTATCTATCTATCCATCTCCTATCTATCTATCTATCTATCTATCTATCTATCCATCCATCTCCTATCTATCTATCTATCTATCTATCTATCTATCTATCTATCCATCTCCATCATATCTATCCATCTCCATCATATCTATCTATCTATCTATCTATCTCCTATCTATCTATCTATCTATCTATCTATCTATCCATCTTCTATCTATCTATCTATCTATCTATCTATCTATCTATCTATCTATCTATCCATCTATCTATCTATCCATCTCCTATCTATCTATCTATCTATCTATCTATCTATCTATCTCCATCATATCTATCTATCTATCTCCTATCTATCTATCTATCTATCTATCATCTATCACCTATCTATCTATCTATCTATCTCAGTGGCGGATCCAGGGTTTGCGGGGCCCTGGGCAATTGACTTTGGCGGGGCCCTACGCGCAGCGCGCCGCAGCAAATTAGGCCCAGCCCACTTTTATGTTGACTCCACCCATTCTCATTCATTTTTCATGTGATTCCACACAGTATAATCCTCCTACAGTCACCCGTAAATTATGTCCCCCCCCCTCCATCTCTCCCCATTTTCATATACACCCTTCATCTACCCCTAGTTTCATGTCCCCCCCTCTATCTATGTCCCCAGTTTAATGCCATTCTACCCCTTTATCTGCCCACAGTTTCATGTCCCCCCGTCTCTGCCCGTGTTATGCCGTTCTCCCCCCTTCATCTGTCCCAATGTCATGCCATTCTCCCCCCCTTCATCTGCCCCAATGTCATGCCATTCTCCCCCCCTTCATCTGCCCCAGTGTCATGCCATCCCCCCCTTCATCTGCCCCAGTATCATGCCATTCTCCCCCCTTCATCTGCCTCAGTGTCATGCCGTTCTCCCCCCCCTTCATTTGCCCCAGTGTCATGCCATTCTCTCCCCCTTTATTTGCCCCAGTGTCATGCCGTTCTCGCCCCTTCATCTGCCCCAGTGTCATGCTGTTCTCCCCCTCCATCTGCCCCAGTGTCATGCCGTTCTCCCCCCTTCATCTGCCCCAGGGTCATGCCGTTCTCCCCCCCCCCTCTTCATCTTCCCCAGTGTCATGCCATTCCCCCCTCCCCTTCATTTGCCCCCCAGTTTCATTGGGCTCCCTCCATCTCTGTCCCCAGTGTCATGCCATTCTCTCCCCCTTCATTTGCCCCAGTGTCATGCCGTTCTCGCCCCTTCATCTGCCCCAGTGTCATGCTGTTCTCCCCCTCCATCTGCCCCAGTGTCATGCCGTTCTCCCCCCTTCATCTTCCCCAGTGTCATGCCGTTCCCCCCTCCCCTTCATTTGCCCCCCAGTTTCATTGGGCCCCCTTCATTATGTTCCACCTTAATATTTAATACAAAACAAACACTTACACTCACCTTCTATCACTCACCTTCCATCGTTCCCTCGATGCTCCTCTCTCCAGTCACATACGCGATTAAAGCAGGAGCTGTGACCTCAGCTCCTGCTTGGCTCCGGCCCGGCTTGCGTGTGTAGGCGCGATGTGATGACGTCATCGCGCCTACACACACAAGCCGGAGCTTTAAAGCAGGAGCTGATCTCACAGCTCCTGCATCGCGTATGTATTCAGCTCATCGGCGGACGGACGCCGATGAGCTGAAATCGTGACAGGCAAGTGCCGGGGAGCCCCCAGAGGCTCTGTGGGCCCCAGCACTTGCCCGACTATGCCAGTTGCCCGGCTCGCCCGGCCCTGGATCCGCCCCTGATCTATCTATCTATCTATCTATCTATCTATCTATCTAGGTCATATCTATCTATCTATCTATCTATCTATCTATCTATCTATCTATCTCTAATCTATGTATGAGTTATCTTTGCTCACCTCAGTACTTGTACACCTTATCTGGATACAGAGATTTGTTCTTTGTATCCGTTTTGTCTTTTCTTCCATTTTTCCCAGAATATTCTTAGCACTACACTCCTATATGATACATACCGCAGTCAATAGGAAGCCACTAATTTTCATCCGCTTAGTATTATCATACGACGTGTCATAAATCCTACAAAACAAACCCTTATAAGACAATATATAATGCGGGCTGTAAGTTATTTTTGTATAACGCTGACAATCTCGTGGCGGTGAGAGAAGGGGAATCTGTCCGGGACACAAAACTATTATTTTGAATGAACAGTTAAAGGAACTGTAGATTAGGACTGAAAGGAGATTAATGGATATAATTAAACTAATAGACACGTGAACTTGTATGATTTATTTTTACAATTGTGCCATTAATCAGAAATTTAGATCCTTAATAAGCCTGAATTTGCTAATTTTTTTTTTTCCTGGCGTGTACAGTAACACTCAGAAATGTCTTTGTGAAGTGTCTTTGTCTTATTTGATAGCACTTTGATAATCCAGATCGCTATATAGCGCTTCTCCGATCTTATCTTACGTTTATTGCTGTGCGCCTATGAGTAAAGGATTGTATACAGTACATAGTAACACAATAACATAGTAACATAGTAGATGAGGTTGGATGAAGACGCAGGTCCATCAAGGCCAACCTGCATTGTCTACCAATAAATATTTGGACACCAAGTAAAGTTCTGCGGAGGTGGAGTTATGGTCTGGGGGTGTTTCTCCTGGCATGGACCCTTAGTCCCAGTGCATAGCAAACTCAAAGCCAACACCTATTGCACTATTTTGGATAACAGTGTGCTTCCTACATTATGGGTCGGACCAATGTTACTTCCAGGATGACAACGCCAGCTGTCATGTAGCGAGGAACCAGTAAGGTTCTGAAACGCGTAGCTTAAACAATCTCTGTACGCTGGGTGTACTTACCTGTGATGCTTACATTTTTTTTAATGCGGAAATAAAAGTTAATTTTTACCTTCTGGAGACGCTGGATATTCTTTACTTTTTGCTGTCATGTAGCGAGGTCTACCATGGCTTGGTACAGTGACAATCAGGTTAACCGACTGGACTGGCCTGCCCAGAGCCCAGACTTGAACCCTGTCGAGCACCTCTGAGACAAGTTGGATCGGCGAACTAAGGGGTGCAGCAGCCGACCAAAATTGGTGAAAGAACTTACCTGTCTTCTCCAAGCCGAATGGATTAACATACCACTAGCTGTACATACAAGGACTTGTGGAAAGCATGCCCCGGAAGGATGAGGCTGTAATTGCCACTTGGACCACAGGTGTCCAAATACTTATTGGTAGACAGTGTATATCCCTACAGTCCTACAGTGTTGATCCAAAAGAATGGAAAACCAATCCATTAGGCTGATGCCAATTTTCCCATATCAGAGGAAAAAAATTCTTCCAAAATCCAATTTTGGCAATGAGTATAAAACCCTCGATCAACTTGTCTTCACTAAAAAATCTAAAACCCATAACCTGGAATATTTTTTCATTCTAGACCCTTCTTGAATTTGCACAAAAAAATTTTGGAGTTTCAACCCATGGATCACTATTATACTCTAGGGTCTCTTAAGACCACAAAGTATATTGAGCAAGATGCCCAGGGAAGGTGCAGCAAAAGAAATGCTGATTATCACCTTCCTCTCTTCTTCTGGGCACCCTTGTGGGATTTAGTGTTCACTTCTAGGATCTTCAGAACACATTAGGCCTCTTCTATGATGCAATGGGCCCTAAAGGACTACTAAGGCTCATTCTTGGGTCTTAGGGGTCAGGTGGGGCACGCTAACATCAAGACGAATTACGCAAACACCATGTTATCAACACTCTCCACGTGACTGCTGAAGCCCATCACAATCCTCAGTAGTTCCCCATTACATCACAAAAGAAACAAGAAGAGGCATGAAGACCCTTCGGAACAAATACCTGATCAGTGTTTTTTTTTATTTATTCACACTTCCCCATGGCCACCACTTTTTATACTTTGGGGTCTGAAGAGAAGCCAAAGTATAGTAAACATCCTTAAGGTTCGTATTGAACAAGTAGGTCTCCATCTTGCCAACAAAGCAAAACTGATCCATCAAGACATGGACTCCACAAGACTTCTGAAGGTGTCCCGTGGTATCTGGCACCAAGATATTAGCAGCAAGGTCTGTAAGTTCTGTAAATTCTGAGATTCAACCTCCATAGATCAGACTTCCCACAGATGCCCAATCAAATTGTGATCTAGGGACTTTTGAGGCCGAGTCGCCATCTTGAACTCTTTCATGTTCTTCAAGCTATGTCTAGATAAGCAGTACATGTCTTGTCCAGGTCATCTTCCATTGCCCCTCTGACTGGTCTCAATGAGGTATATTGATGGAATATTGTTCCTGAGGTTCCTGGTTACCAATACTATGAGACTGTTCCGGGGTCTAACTAAACCCAGCTCAGCCCTAACAAAGGCAAAAATCACTATAACGGGGCTGTTCCTTCTAGTAACCAAAGCTGCTAGACTGTCCATGTTACAGTGGAATACTATGGGGTAAATAACATAGAAAGTATTTTCTGACCTTTGAGGGACAAATCATACAAAAGTACAAATAAAACTAAAAAACATGAAAGGCCCAACAATAATCGTTGTTCTCATCATTCATTAGAACTCAAGCAATGATAAAATTCTCCTGAAAAAGACATGTGTAGATCAATTATATATTACCAGTAGAAATAGAAAGTTTATTTTAGGGTAACACTATGCGATTCCAAAAAAAAAAAAATAAACTAGACTATACTAAATCATTTTTTCTTAGTATTTTTTCCTAACAACATATGGCTAAAAAGTTTTAGAATAGTGCAACAAATTTAAAAAAAAAAAATTTTTTTAGTATGTCTAAGTTATTCTTAGTAGTTTTCCAAATTACGTGGGTAAAAGGTCTATAAGAAGCGAAAAAATATTTCGAAAAATAATTAAAAAATCACATTAAAAAAAACCATATGGCTAGCCCAATAAATACCGTATATACTTGAGTATAATCCGAATTTTTCAGCACAGTTTTTGTACTGAAAAAGCCCCCCTTGGCTTATACTCGAGTCAGCAAAAAAAAAAAAAAAAATTTTGTTTTAGGGGATGGGGGTCTATGTCCTGCCGCAATATCAATGTATAGAATCTCCCATAAAAAATAGTAGGAAAAAATAAAAAAATAAAAGTTGTAAATCCCTCCTTTCTCTAGAATACATATAAAAGTAGAAAATTACTGTGAAACACATACACATTAGGTATCCCTGTGTCTACTGAATATAGGGGATCTGCAGTGCTCCTGTTCCATCGGGAAGGGGTTAATAGGAGCACTGCAGATACCCTATATTCAGCCAGGCTGAATTCCAAGTGGGGGAAAGAAAAAACAGTCCTCAAGCTCAGGGAAGGGGCAGACAGACAACCAAAACACCCCCTCCCCTTCCCCAGCACCTACTGCACCAAAAACTCCGACCATTTTAATTTTTGAAATTTTCCAGTAGCTGCTGCATTTTCCCCCCTTAGCTTATACTCGAGTCAATAAGTTTTCCCAGTTTTTTGTGGTAAAATTAGGGGGGTCGGCTTATATTCGGGTCGGCTTAAACTAGAGTATATACAGTAAAAATGTTGTAGTCTTTCATATACTAAAAATGACTAAACAGTGACTAGTCCTAATAGCCCAAAATACCCTAGCTCTTAATCCATTAAAAAGAATGCCTATACAATATTTTTTAATGGAATTTTTTTTTTAAAGTCCTACTTTCGTCACGGATCCCATTGCGATGCTGCTATCTATCTGATCGGTAGTAGAGGCAGGTCACCACTGAGTGGTCATTTCCTGTGTGTTTTTAAGGAACAGGAAGCCAAGACCTGAGAAGAAATTATGGTAGACTAAAAAAATTTTTAATAAAAAATGTCCTAAAAAATAAGTGAACTTTTTTTTATTGTTGAATATTCCTATTCAGTTCTCGAGACGACTATAACGACCTCCGTTTATAGACTTTGGAATGAACCCCAAATCTGTAGGTGACCACGGCTTTATAGCAAGGTAACCACATAAGTAATGGTCGGAGCGCTTTGCCTCCATTACTCTTTCATTATCCTCTGAACCTATATCATTATCATGACATTGACGCCATAATCAACTCAAATTACCGCTGATGATAAAATCCTGCAGTGCTTAAGATTGATAGCGTTAAGGAATATGTCAGCCCTGTGTGGGCCAAGCGGAGCCCCTCTACAACGTTCATTTCCCTGACCTTATTTCCGAGGTAGATGTCAATTATTTATTTCTACTTTCCTATGGTGATGTTTTAAACATTCTACCCTACTTGTTATTCCTGCTGGCATTGCGACTGTCCTTTGATATTATTCTTTAGTACATCAAATGGGAACATTTTAGTATTTTTTGATTGCCCTGATAGTTTCATGCAAGTTTTAATGTATTCAGTTCAAAGATCTTAAGAAAGTCTGGCTCATTACTGGATAGGCAATAAAAAACAGAAATGATTCCGACAGAGTATATTGAGCTATATTTCCCAACAGAAAAAGTGAGCACTGATTCATTACGGCTGACCACAGATGTGTAGGGGGTTTCGAGAAAATTAGGAAAGTGCGTGACATTCATAGATCTGCTATCAGTGGCCGGACTAAAGTGTCATTTATTAGAGGATACTCTACTGTAATTTCTGTAATATGTATCTATATCATTTTTTAATTAGAAATTTTAATTTTGAATTTAATTTTTTTTTTAATCACGCAAGATTGTTTATTTAAAAAAATATATATTTTTTAATAACATGAATTATCGTAAATAAAAATGTGTATATATATATATAAAAAAATAATATAGGGTGCAGTATTTATATTTTTTCTGGAAAAAAAAAAATTATGTTGACTATTATTTATCATTGTTTTAATTATATATTTTGTAACCAATCAAGATGGTCAATTTATAAATTTTTTAAATAATTTTAATAAGAACATGAATTATTGTATAATTCAAAAAAAAAAAAAAAATATATATATATATATATATATATATATATATATATATATATATATATATATATAACATAGGGTACCGTATCATTTCTATGTTTTCGGGAAAAAAATAATGTTGACTATTATTTATATATTTTGTAAAAAAGCAAGATGGTTTATGAATAACTAATAATTTTTATTAATAATAATAATTAATAAAATAATACAAAACATATATAAATAAAACAAATAATGATTGATCATTAATAACATGAATTATTGTATAATAGTAAATAAAAACTTGTAGATATAAGAAAAAAATAATATAGGGTATTATTTATGTGTTTTCTTAAAAAAAATAAACATTATAAAGAATTATTTATCTTTTTTTCTGAAAAAAATTATGTAGATTGTTATAATAATACATTGCACTAAATTAAAAAATATAATTAAAACATTACATTAATTTTCCAGAAAAAAATGATAAATTATTTATCATTTTCTTTCAGAAAAAAAAACAATGTAGTGTATTAATTTTTATTTTTTGAAAAAATAAAGTATTGTTATTATCATTTTTTTCAGAATTTTTTTCGGAAATTTTCTACGGTAGGGTTCTTTTCTTTATGCTTAAAAAAAATATATGAAATAATAATTTTAATGTAACAGTTAAAGAAGTTGTTCTGGATTTTTTTTTTTAATGACCTATTCTTAGGATCGGTCATTAGTTTTTGATCAGAAGCTGGCGCCAATGATATCTGAGATGCAGTAAGGCCAGGTTCAGAAGGGGTTTTTTGGTCCAGAATTTGACGCGGAGGCCGCCTCAGATTCTGGAACAAAAAATGGCTAGCTGTGCCTGGATGCCGATGCAGTGCATCGGTATCCAGTCGCGGCATTCTGCTCCGGATTAGGCCTAAATGAATGGGCCTAGTCGGGAGGGAGGTGTCGCGGAGCGAATCCACCGGAAGAAAGAGCATGTCGCTTTTTTTTTCCATGAGCAGGAACAAATCGCTCATAGAAAAAGGAAATTCCGCGTCAAAATCCAGCCCAAAATACCCTGTGTGAACCCGTCCTAACAATGCCCAACCACTATACTTCTGGCTCCATATACTGTAGTAAGGGCCAGCCCCAAACACTTGATCCATGTGAGGATCAGTTATCGACGCCCCACCAATCAGACATTTATTAGCTATCCTAAGACTGAGTGCACACAGGGTTTTTTGGTTTGCAAACTTAGGTGGAGGTTGCCTCAGTTTCTGGACCAAAAGACGGGTAGCCGCGAAGAAATGGCTTCCGGAAAAAAGACCTGACCAGCTCCCACTGATTTCAATGGGAGCTGTCTTTTTGGTCATGATTTTGACCAAAAAAAACCATGTGCACTTACCCTAAGGGCAGTCCATTAAAAAAAAAATCCTACAAAACCCCTTAAAGGTTATGTAGCGAGCCACAGCTAAATAAAGCTTCAAAAAATTTTTTTTTACTCAGCATTTTTTATTATATTTTTGCAGATTTTTTCTTTCTACCCTAAATCTATAGGAAACCGCTCAGGTTTCTGCAGCTAAAATTGACATAACATACATATTTAGCCTAATACTCCACAGTTCAGAAATGAACACTTTTGGCTGTTGTAGAAACACAGCCGAATAAAATTCTGCCTAGTACAGTACCCTAGAGCCGAATGAGATTTTGTGTGTACTCATCCAAATATTCTGGGGGGAAAATGTAACTGTAAATGTGAAAGTGAAAAAAAAAATCTGAATTTTCCCCATAGACTTACATGAAAAACATGTGGCCTTAGCCTAAAAGGGTTTTCTGGGACTTTGATATTGATGATCAAGTATATAGGCCAAGTGTAGGGGACAGATCAATCTGGTATTGGTGGCCTATCAATATTCTGAATACCCCCCCCCCAAAAAAAAAAAAAAAAAATAGAAGTCAAACAATACATTATAACAATACGGAAAATAGTGAGGAAAAAATATAACCCATCTTGCAAAAAACAAGTCCTGATGCTGCTAATTTGATAGAAATATCAAATATCTGTATGTTATTATTTAATGAGGTTGTGTTAGGAGTGAGCCAATATCCACTTTTCCCATTTGAGGACATAGACTTCATTGGATCAAGAAGAAAGCAAGAAAGTAAGACTTGTGTCTGCTTCACCTTACTTGCCTCAGCTATTAGAGTAGAGCAAATTTCTTGAGATTTTTGTTTTGAGTCAGATTCACTCCAATCTGCTGTCAGATTTGGTCTAGGGATGGGTGAACCTCACCAGATTCGTTTCAACAAATGTTTGTGAGGAAGACGCATGTGATATGGAGAGCGGTACGGGTTGGGAAACGCCAAACACACAGCGCACTATAAATCACAGAAACTGGGAACCCTTACCAGCAGATCTTCAGGGTGAGGAGCAGGTCCAAGGAACTAGAGGGCAGCAGCGGGTGGTCAACAGGGAGTCAAGCGTAGTCGTTCAGTCCGGGTCATCAACAAGAGGGCAGAGGGTATTTCAAAGGGAAGGTCAGGCAGGCCGAGTCCATAACAGGAGCAGTAGAGCAGTAAAAAAAACGGATACAGGTAGCGGAGGTCTACAGGCAAGCCGGGGTCATAAACAGGAGCAGGCACAGTACACAATCAGGAGGCAAAAAGGCAGAGTCAGAGGTCAAGGTAAAGGGTCAGTAAAACCAAGCAATCAGACACAGGATAACGCTTACTATCAGGAACTAACAGGAGAACACTGAATGGCCAGTGGTGGTCCGGAGCCAGAGCCATCCTTAAATAGGCTCCAGCCCACCGCTAGCCCATAAACCGGAAGTCCCCCATCTGGCTCAGGAGGAGACCGGCAACCCTTGCACATCGGTGCAGAGGCTCTGGCCCTACTCCTAACAGCATGAAGAGACTGGAAGAAGCCTGAAGAGGATGCCAACTTACCATGTTCCATCTATAATGCTAGTGTCTTTTAATGTTGTATGGAGGCCATTGGGTCTCTTGAGGCTCCAGGGCCTGGTAGTGATAACTGCCTCTGTACCCCCTGTAACTACTACCATGGGACCATTGGCCCCTGGGAGGGGCTTAAAAATAACAAACCATCCTACTCATCTCTTCTTGGTTCTTAAGTGGTGTCTACTGTGGCTCTGCATCCTTTTCAGGCCTCTTCCCGCCTTCTGAGTCCCAATCACAATGCTTATGATGACTACAGGTCACGAAGCTTGCATCATGCTGTTGGTGCGCCCAATGTGTCCTCTGGACCGATGATAGTTCCCCAGTGCAACTAATGTAATTTTGGAGGCCAGAAGAGACCCAAAGAGGAAAAGGAGAATCCTCAACAAACCCCAGGAAAAGTGGATAAGACTTTTTGGTATAATTACTTACATCTCCTAGGCCTCTGTTTATTATACTTTGGGGTAGGCAAGACCTCTGAGTATAATAGTGGTCTTGGGTGATCAAATCCAAAAATTTCAAGTTCAGCTGAACTCAAAGTTTTTGGAAAATTCTTAACACACCCTGCTCATTACGAACCGGTTCACTCATACAACATTAGATAGTAGGGTTGAGCCGATCTTGAGATTTCAGGATTGTTTTTAAAATCTGACTTTCGATCATTTTCCGGCCGATTCCGAAATTTGCTCGATCGCCGATCGGGATCCGATCTTTCCCGATCCTGATCGCCCAACTCTGTTAATGATATATACATGAATAGGGTTGAGCCAATCTTGAGATAACCTAGAACCTCGATCCCGCTGGAAAAGATGGGAATCGGAATTCCAGTGAAATTTACTCAATCGCCGATCGTAATCCGATCTTTTCCGATCCCTATTAGACAGGTGAATATCATGGTTATGAGTATAAGTGGAAAGGACCTTCTTCTCATGTCTTGGTTCCGGATACCATACCACAGGACACCGTCGGAGGTCTTGTGGCTTCTATACTCTACCATACCTTGATGAATCAAAGCTTTTTTTTTGGCACAAGGCTAACCTAACACAATATTACACAGTTAGTTTTAATGTTCTGGCTGATCTCTTTATATTGCCTTGCTCACATTGAAGTCCGCATCGACAATTAAAAACACCTAATACGAATGACTAACCTATGACGTTCCCAACTATTCGGCCCAATCCTCCTCAGATATGAAGATCCCAGCCCTATAAATCCCATTTATCCTCTTGTTTCTTGCTCCAAATTACAGTAAATTTTAATGGAAGTCTCGGAATCTTCAAGAATCCCCGTCCGCTCTGACATTGCTTCTTTTTTTTTTTTCGTTAACTTTTGCCACTAAGTATACACTGCATTTTTATGCAAATTTCCGCAAGCTTCTATGCCTCGGGGGATTGCCCTGGAGGGAAATTCAGGCATGGTTTGATTTATGGTACATTTGCTGTAGTTAGTCCATTTTACTGCTGGTGTATTACTTTTAGTTAGCCGTGCTAACAGCTTTAACTTAAAAATTAAGCCCTTTAAGTGGAACAATATTTATTGTGCCATTACGGGGAAGCCTCTTGGTAGAAGAAGGCATCTACTGGGGTCAAACTTCAAAGAAAAGCGATGCCAACAGACGGACAGGGTCACATGAATATGTATGAGCGTGCTTACTGTGACCCACCGAAGTCATTGTGCAGCACATAGGAGGGTATAAATCCCTATTTTTCAAAAGGATAAAGAGCCTCAGGCAATTTCGTTCAGTGACTAAATTGTTCCTAAGAGTGAGAATTGGTTAATCCATATTTTCCAAAATTATCACATGAAAACAAGCTGATAAGCTTATAAATTGTACATGAACGTGGGACTGGAACTACGACTCTGAATTTCCTTTTTTTTCCTCCTATTTTTTGTCTCCAGTGTGATCGCTGCTTGCCCCTCTATAACAACAAGCCATTTCGACAAGGTGACCATGTGAATGCTTACAACTGCGTACCGTGTCGGTGCAACGACCATTCATCCAGCTGCCACTATAACGCAAGTCTAGACCCGCACCCTCACGACCATGACCGAGGAGGTGGAGGGGTGTGTGACAACTGTTTGCACAACACTGCAGGTAATGTGTTCACTGTTACAGTATCACCAGTAGAAGAGCTGTTGTGAAAGAATATATTTGCAAAGATTAAAGGGGTTCTCCATCACAGGAATCTCACAGGCAATGGGGTGAGTGTAAAAATTTTTTAAAAAAGTCACATGGACCTATCCCGGGACCTCCTCCCATGTCAGAAAGTGGAGAGGTTCACATGAGTGCTGAGGACAATCACAGACCTTTGTAGTGACTGGTGAGGAACCAATGATGTATCCGAGTGACGTTACTAATCCCTCACCGGTGACCACTAAGGCCAATAATTAGCAATCACGTCACAGTCTCCATTTTTCGACCCGGTGAGACCCAACATAGGAAGGAAAGGTGACAAAAATTGTACCATGGAGTGCTAGGGATAGAAAAGTGTGATTTTCTAAAATTATTATTATTATTGTTATTGTTCTACACCCTTCCTGGCTGCCCCTGTGCCTTATGATTCCTGGAGAACTTCTTTAAAGGTGCTCCATCAGCAAAATCATGCTGCTAGAGCCCCACATATGCATGCATAGCCTTTAAAAAGGCTATTCAGGCATCGGTAAAGTTATATTAAACCCCCCCCCACCCCCCGTTTTATAAAAAATAACCTAAAAAAGAATGTGCTCTACTTACGGATCGTGCACGCTGGGCGGGAATTCAGGGTGTTCCTTCATCTTCTTCCCCGCCTCTTCTTCCTCCGGTCCCGTCTTCTTCCAGCGCTCGTTCGCGGACACTGATATGAAAAAAGGCCTGGGCGCATGCGCAATAGCATGCGGCTTCTACTACGGCTACTGCGCATGCGCCCCGGCTATCACTGTCCGTTCGCGAGCACTGGAGGAAGACAGGACCGGAGGAAGAAGAGGCGGGGATGAAGATGAAGACACACCCTGAATGCCCGCCCAGGGTGCACGTTCGGTAAGTAGATCACATTCTTTTTTAGGTTATTTTTTTTAAAACAGGGGGGGTAGTTTAATATAACTTTAGCGGTGCCTGAATAGCCTTTTTAAAGGCTATGCACGCATATGTGGGGCTCTAGCAGCATGATTTTGCTGATAGAGCCCCTTTAAAGGGAGAATTGTTCGAACTTGTGCGCCTTCTGCTCACACACTATGGTGCAGGTGTGTTCAGCTTTGATTCTTGCTTAAGATTTTTTTTGCCTGGTCTGAACACTGTCCTATCCTATTTCTACCGCACCTATCTCCTTCACCTTGGTTTCCCTCTGCCCCTCTAAGGCTAAGTTAACACAGAATTTTTTGGTCAGGATTTTGAGGCTGTATCTGCCTCAAAATCCTGACCAAAAACATGGCTCCCATTGAAATCAATGGGAACCGGTTAGTTCTTTTTTCCGGGAGCCGATTTGTTCTGGCTCCCGTAAAAAGAAGCAAGACGCTCATTCTTTCAGTCGGATTTGCCTTGCGACATCCGCCTGAAGCCACTCCCTCCTCCCGACTAGGCCCATTCATTTGGGCCTAATCCGAAGTGGAGTGTGCAACCCGGGCTGGGGTGATATGCTAGGTCTGGCGACAGTAACCTATCTATCTGCAGGGCTGGGGTGATATGCTGGTTCTGGTGACACTAACCTATCTATCTGCAGGACTGGGGTGATATGCTGGTTCTGGTGACAGTAACCTATCTATCTGCAGGGCTGGGGTGATATGTTGGTTCTGGTGACAGTAACCTATCTATCTGCAGGGCTGGGGTGATATGCTGGTTCTGGTGACACTAACCTATCTATCTGCAGGGCTGGGGTGATATGCTAGGTCTGGCGACAGTAACCTATCTATCTGCAGGGCTGGGGTGATATGCTGGTTCTGGTGACACTAACCTATCTATCTGCAGGACTGGGGTGATATGCTGGTTCTGGTGACAGTAACCTATCTATCTGCAGGGCTGGGGTGATATGTTGGTTCTGGTGACAGTAACCTATCTATCTGCAGGGCTGGGGTGATATGTTGGTTCTGGTGACAGTAACCTATCTATCTGCAGGGCTGGGGTGATATGCTGGTTCTGGTGACAGTAACCTATCTATCTGCAGGGCTGGGGTGATATGTTGGTTCTGGTGACACTAACCTATCTATCTGCAGGGCTGGGGTGATATGCTGGTTCTGGTGACACTAACCTATCTATCTGCAGGACTGGGGTGATATGCTGGGTCTGGTGACAGTAACCTATCTATCTGCAGGGCTGGGGTGATATGTTGGTTCTGGTGACAGTAACCTATCTATCTGCAGGGCTGGGGTGATATGTTGGTTCTGGTGACAGTAACCTATCTATCTGCAGGGCTGGGGTGATATGCTGGTTCTGGTGACAGTAACCTATCTATCTGCAGGGCTGGGGTGATATGTTGGTTCTGGTGACACTAACCTATCTATCTGCAGGGTTGGGGTGATATGCTGGTTCTGGTGACAGTAACCTATCTATCTGCAGGGCTGGGGTGATATGCTGATTCTGATGACACTAACCTATCTATCTGCAGGGCTGGGGTAATATGCTGGTTCTGGTGACAGTAACCTATCTATCTGCAGGGCTGGGGTGATATGCTGGTTCTGGTGACAGTAACCTATCTATCTGCAGGGCTGGGGTGATATGCTGGTTCTGGTGACACTAACCTATCTATCTGCAGGGCTGGGGTGATATGCTGGTTCTGGTGACACTAACCTATCTATCTGCAGGGCTGGGGTGATATGCTGATTCTGGTGACAGTAACCTATCTATCTGCAGGACTGGGGTGATATACTGGGTCTGGTGACACTAACCTATCTATCTGCAGGGCTGGGGTGATATGCTGGTTCTGGTGACAGTAACCTATCTATCTGCAGGGCTGGGGTGATATGCTGGTTCTGGTGACAGTAACCTATCTATCTGCAGGGCTGGGGTGATATGCTGGCTCTGGTGACACTAACCTATCTATCTGCAGGGCTGGGGTGATATACTGGGTCTGGTGACACTAACCTATCTATCTGCAGGGCTGGGGTGATATGTTGGTTCTGGTGACACTAACCTATCTATCTGCAGGGTTGGGGTGATATGCTGGTTCTGGTGACAGTAACCTATCTATCTGCAGGGCTGGGGTGATATGCTGATTCTGATGACACTAACCTATCTATCTGCAGGGCTGGGGTAATATGCTGGTTCTGGTGACAGTAACCTATCTATCTGCAGGGCTGGGGTGATATGCTGGTTCTGGTGACAGTAACCTATCTATCTGCAGGGCTGGGGTGATATGCTGGTTCTGGTGACACTAACCTATCTATCTGCAGGGCTGGGGTGATATGCTGGTTCTGGTGACACTAACCTATCTATCTGCAGGGCTGGGGTGATATGCTGATTCTGGTGACAGTAACCTATCTATCTGCAGGACTGGGGTGATATACTGGGTCTGGTGACACTAACCTATCTATCTGCAGGGCTGGGGTGATATGCTGGTTCTGGTGACAGTAACCTATCTATCTGCAGGGCTGGGGTGATATGCTGGTTCTGGTGACAGTAACCTATCTATCTGCAGGGCTGGGGTGATATGCTGGTTCTGGTGACAGTAACCTATCTATCTGCAGGGCTGGGGTGATATGCTGTTTCTGGTGACAGTAACCTATCTATCTGCAGGGCTGGGGTGATATGCTGGGTGTGGTGACACTAACCTATCTATCTGCAGGGCTGGGGTGATATGCTGGTTCTGGTGACACTAACCTATCTATCTGCAGGGCTGGGGTGATATACTGGGTCTGGTGACACTAACCTATCTATCTGCAGGGCTGGGGTGATATGCTGGTTCTGGTGACAGTAACCTATCTATCTGCAGGGCTGGGGTGATATACTGGGTCTGGTGACACTAACCTATCTATCTGCAGGGCTGGGGTGATATGCTGGTTCTGGTGACACTAACCTATCTATCTGCAGGGCTGGGGTGATATGCTGGTTCTGGTGACAGTAACCTATCTATCTGCAGGGCTGGGGTGATATACTGGGTCTGGTGACACTAACCTATCTATCTGCAGGGCTGGGGTGATATGCTGGGTCTGGTGACAGTAACCTATCTATCTGCAGGGCTGGGGTGATATGCTGGCTCTGGTGACACTAACCTATCTATCTGCGGGGCTGGGGTGATATGCTGATTTTGGAGATGCTCCCTTTAACAAGTCACTTCATCTTGTCTTTGATACGCTGTCTATATTCTAGTATACGATATTATGGATATTATAACCTTGTAGTTGTTTCTTTTTTTTACTCTTCTGCAAATTAATTTTTGGGGGAAGGAAAAAAAAAATGCCAGCATGGACTCGCGCTGTTTACACTCTAGAATTGCCCCTATGTGCAGATCTTTCCTGAGACACCAGTTTGGGTTTGTATAACAGATGGAAGTTAAATGAAGTAAAACACGGCCTGAAACAGGTTCACGGCTTCATATGCTCCGGATCACTACATTGGCAGGTAGAGATGAAAGGGGCATGAAAATGGACACTCAGAAAATTATCCTCCTCTCCGAGGAATATGGTCGCAGCCTCCTGCACATCGCTTTACTACATTTCAGGACTAAATGTGCTCTCTATGTCTCTTTCAGGGAGAAACTGTGAAGTTTGCAAGATTTCATTTTACCGGAAATTTGAGGCCGACCCATCTGCCATTGACGTATGCCAGCCGTGTGACTGCCACGAGGCCGGCACCGCTAACAAAAGCCAGAATTGTGAAGAGGTAATTATAGCAAGTTATCTGTACAGAATGCCAAGCTCAGTGATATTGTCAGGGAGTTATAGAGGGGTTATCTAAGATTAGGAAATAGCACCACTCGTGACTAAAGGCCGAGTCTGGTAATGCAGCACAAATAAATTCACTTCCAAAGGTCTGTTATCACAGTACAGAGATAATACACACAGTGATGTCACAGTACAGGATAATACACACAGTGATGTCACAGTACAGGATAATACACACAGTGATGTCACAGTACAGAGATAATACACACAGTGATGTCACAGTACAGAGATAATACACACAGTGATGTCACAGTACAGAGATAATACACACAGTGATGTCACAGTACAGGGATAATACACACAGTGATGTCACAGTACAGAGATAATACACACAGTGATGTCACAGTACAGGGATAATACACACAGTGATGTCACAGTACAGGGATAATACACACAGTGATGTCACAGTACAGAGATAATACACACAGTGATGTCACAGTACAGGGATAATACACACAGTGATGTCACAGTACAGAGATAATACACACAGTGATGTCACAATACAGGATAATACACACAGTGATGTCACAGTACAGGGATAATACACACAGTTATGTCACAGTACAGGGATAATACACACAGTGATGTCACAGTACAGGATAATACACACAGTGATGTCACAGTACAGGATAATACACACAGTGATGTCACAGTACAGGATAATACACACAGTGATGTCACAGTACAGGATAATACACACAGTGATGTCAAAGTACAGGGATAATACACACAGTGATGTCACAGTACAGAGATAATACACACAGTGATGTCACAGTACAGGATAATACACACAGTGATGTCAAAGTACAGAGATAATACACACAGTGATGTCACAGTACAGGTATAATACACACAGTGATGTCACAGTACAGAGATAATACACACAGTGATGTCACAGTAAAGGGATAATACACACAGTGATGTCACAGTACAGGGATAATACACACAGTGATGTCACAGTACAGGGATAATACACACAGTGATGTCACAGTACAGGATAATACACACAGTGATGTCACAGTACAGGATAATACACACAGTGATGTCAAAGTACAGAGATAATACACACAGTGATGTCAAAGTACAGGGATAATACACACAGTGATGTCACAGTACAGGATAATACACACAGTGATGTCACAGTACAGGGATAATACACACAGTGATGTCACAGTACAGGGATAATACACACAGTGATGTCACAGTACAGGATAATACACACAGTGATGTCACAGTACAGGGATAATACACACAGTGATGTCACAGTACAGGATAATACACACAGTGATGTCACAGTACAGGGATAATACACACAGTGATGTCACAGTACAGAGATAATACACACAGTGATGTCACAGTACAGGATAATACACACAGTGATGTCGCAGTACAGGATAATACACACAGTGATGTCACAGTACAGAGATAATACACACAGTGATGTCACAGTACAGGGATAATACACACAGTGATGTCACAGTACAGGATAATACACACAGTGATGTCACAGTACAGGATAATACACACAGTGATGTCACAGTACAGAGATAATACACACAGTGATGTCACAGTACAGGATAATACACACAGTGATGTCACAGTACAGGATAATACACACAGTGATGTCACAGTACAGAGATAATACACACAGTGGTGTCACAGTACAGAGATAATACACACAGTGATGTCACAGTACAGAGATAATACACACAGTGGTGTCACAGTACAGAGATAATACACACAGTGATGTCACAGTAAAGAGATAATACACACAGTGATGTCACAGTACAGAGATAATACACACAGTGATGTCACAGTAAAGAGATAATACACACAGTGATGTCACAGTACAGAGATAATACACACAGTGATGTCACAGTACAGGGATAATACACACAGTGATGTCACAGTACAGGGATAATACACACAGTGATGTCACAGTACAGAGATAATACACACAGTGAAGTCACAGTACAGGGATAACTCACACAGTGATGTCACAGTACAGAGATAATACACACAGTGATGTCACAGTACAGGGATAATACACACAGTGATGTGACAGTACAGGATAATACACACAGTGATGTCACAGTACAGAGATAATACACACAGTGATGTGACAGTACAGAGATAATACACACAGTGATGTCACAGTACAGAGATAATACACACAGTGATGTCACAGTACAGAGATAATACACACAGTGGTGTCACAGTACAGAGATAATACACACAGTGATGTCACAGTAAAGAGATAATACACACAGTGATGTCACAGTACAGAGATAATACACACAGTGATGTCACAGTAAAGAGATAATACACACAGTGATGTCACAGTACAGAGATAATACACACAGTGATGTCACAGTACAGGGATAATACACACAGTGATGTCACAGTACAGGGATAATACACACAGTGATGTCACAGTACAGAGATAATACACACAGTGAAGTCACAGTACAGGGATAACTCACACAGTGATGTCACAGTACAGAGATAATACACACAGTGATGTCACAGTACAGGGATAATACACACAGTGATGTGACAGTACAGGATAATACACACAGTGATGTCACAGTACAGAGATAATACACACAGTGATGTGACAGTACAGAGATAATACACACAGTGATGTCACAGTACAGAGATAATACACACAGTGATGTCACAGTACAGAGATAATACACACAGTGATGTCACAGTACAGGGATAATACACACAGTGATGTCACAGTACAGGGATAATACACACAGTGATGTCACAGTACAGAGATAATACACACAGTGATGTGACAGTACAGAGATAATACACACAGTGAAGTCACAGTACAGGGATAATTCACACAGTGATGTCACAGTACAGAGATAATACACACAGTGATGTCACAGTACAGAGATAATACACACAGTGATGTCACAGTACATGGATAATACACACAGTGATGTGACAGTACAGGATAATACACACAGTGATGTCACAGTAGAGGATAATACACACAGTGATGTCACAGTACAGAGATAATACACACAGTGATGTCACAGTACAGAGATAATACACACAGTGATGTCACAGTACAGGGATAATACACACAGTGATGTCACAGTAGAGGATAATACACACAGTGATGTCACAGTACAGGATAATACACACAGTGATGTCACAGTACAGGGATAATACACACAGTGATGTCACAGTAAAGAGATAATACACACAGTGATGTCACAGTACAGAGATAATACACACAGTGATGTCACAGTACAGGATAATACACACAGTGATGTCACAGTACAGGATAATAGACACAGTGATGTCACAGTACAGAGATAATACACACAGTGATGTCACAGTAAAGAGATAATACACACAGTGATGTCACAGTACAGAGATAATACACACAGTGATGTCACAGTAAAGAGATAATACACACAGTGATGTCACAGTACAGAGATAATACACACAGTGATGTCACAGTACAGGGATAATACACACAGTGATGTCACAGTACAGAGATAATACACACAGTGATGTCACAGTACAGGGATAATACACACAGTGATGTCACAGTACAGGATAATACACACAGTGATGTCACAGTACAGGGTTAATACACACAGTGATGTCACAGTAAAGAGATAATACACACAGTGATGTCACAGTACAGAGATAATACACACAGTGATGTCACAGTACAGGGATAATACACACAGTGATGTCACAGTAAAGAGATAATACACACAGTGATGTCACAGTACAGGATAATAGACACAGTGATGTCACAGTACAGGATAATACACACAGTGATGTCACAGTACAGAGATAATACACACAGTGATGTCACAGTACAGGGATAATAAACTTCAGTGAAATAAATCTGACAGAACTACACTATCATACACAACCTGTGTACCGCTGTAGCGCCAGTTCTGCAGTAATGTTACCATGTTTTTGGCAGCATACACTAACACTATGACATCATGTATTGTAATGGTAATATTGCAATTTCCAGCTCCGTTGTCATTTCTTGTAATGTTTGTTGCTGCCTGTATTGTGACATGTCTAGAATTATATGAAGGGACATTGAGTAGACGGCGGCTGCAGAGAAGGCGGAAAGTGATTAAGACGCATTAAAGATGAGAATAATAAGTCAGAAGTGTAAGAGCTGCAATGAATTAGATGTTACAGAAAGTCGCCATTCAGGGTAATGGTGTAAGATGTGACCTGAGAAGATGGACCTGTACAAGGTGGAAGGTTTTTACTCATGAAAATGAATGATCAGCTCTGAAGTTATGTGCCCGGGAGAATGACACAATATCCGGCACAACCTGCGATTTTCTGCCTTCGAGTCTGAGACTAGTGGGAACAGAGGGCCGATACACATACACGGCCATACAGATCTCATACACACCCATACTACAATGCTAGAGTCTCAACTGAAGCCCCCGAACCCATGAGCAAAATCTGTACCATGGCCCCACCTACCCTTTATAATATTTGCGTCTTCTTATGTGGAAGAAGGGCCCTCGGGGTAAGGACTAAAGTAGATAACATAGTGGTCTTGTATACTTAGCTATAGGTAGTACAGAGGCACCAATAGACCAGAATGTAACAGAAATATATCATAATTAAAAACATATTTTATCATGCAATATTCATTTTGACCACTAAGCCTAATAATAAACTGACACTTGCCAATTCTGTAGGAATTTTCTTTGCAGCAGGTATCTCATGTATATCAAAGACTATTTAAAATAGAAGATAGATAACACATTAGAAGCCATCATTACATCTTCTACTGACAACAGATGATGTCACCGCTTATCTCCTCCCATCCTCCCCTCTCCATTGGGCATATCTTAGAAAACATGGCTGTTGGTCAAGTGACATCATGTCCGCTGGTCACGATGCAGTGCCCTATTAAAAGGAATGGGATTGAGCTTCAGAATGGCCATGTGACCAACGGACATGTCGTCACTTCCTAAGTAGAAGATAGCAGCCATGTTTTTTTGAAGTCCTCCGAACCCCTTTAAGGTAGAGGATGGGTATTCTAGACATAGACATTGCACACAGAAGACTATAGAGTCCCCTATCGTTGGTAGATGTGGATAGGGAAAAAATATTATTACTGTGAGATTCCCCTTTAAATAAATGTATCCGAGATGCAATACCAGCTGTAGCCATTAGTGGCGCTATTTCAGGGAATTTGAGGAACGTTTTTCTAGTTTAAGAAGGTAAAAGCTGCAATTCATTTTCCCAATTGCTGGGAATGTAATTGGTTCTAGGCTTCGTCTCTGGTCACATAGATGGTTTGTACTTGTTACTTTGTGGCTGCATTTATCTACATTTTATCCTCACAAAGAATCCATAGAACATGTTCAATTAACCTTCAAACCAGCGAGCGGATCACAAAGAGTTAACCATAAAAAAAAAAAAAAAAAAAGCGTTTGCGCCTGTGGCATAAAGCAGCTAAATAGACAGAGAAGAAGCAAAGCAAGAAACAGGGAAGCGAAGAGAAATCAATAGCTGATTCTATGATACAACACTGTGATTTCCCAGCTAGGGGAACATGGAGAAAGGAACCCCCCCTAGGCCCAGGGCCGAATCCACAGAGAACAGTCAATTTTCACTAAATGGATCTAATTCTTCAAAAAGGGATTATTTCAGATAAGAAGAAGGAACCAGCCCCTTTAACAGTGTAAAAAACAGCGGTATAACCCACGGAAAGTCTAAAATAGTGTAAGATTGAGAGAGATAAAGTCATATTCTGGTCTATATACTGGATAGATAGATAGATAGATAGATAGATAGATAGATAGATAGATAGATAGATAGATAGATAGATAGATAGATAGATATGGGATGGATAGATAGGAGATAGATAGGTAGATAGATAGATAGAGAGAGAGAGAGAGAGAGAGAGAGAGAGAGAGAGATAGATAGATAGATAGATAGATAGATAGATAGATAGATAGATAG